>NW_021232206.1:0-1504 GCF_002162155.2 Triticum dicoccoides | reverse complement strand
GATGCGTATGTTGAGATGGATGTGTGGCCACACGAGGAAGGATCGAGTCCGGAATGATGATATACGAGATAGAGTTGGGGTAGCACCAATTGAGGAGAAGCTTGTCCAACATCGTTTGAGATGGTTTGGGCATATTCAGCGCAGGCCTCCAGAAGCTCCAGTGCATAGCGGACGGCTAAAGCGTGCGGAGAATGTCAAGAGAGGGCGGGGTCGACCGATTTTGACATGGGAGGAGTCCGTTAAGAGAGACCTGAAGGATTGGAGTATCGACAAAGAGCTAGCTACGGACAGGGGTGCGTGGAAGCTTGCTATCCATGTGCCAGAGCCATGAGTTGGTTGCGAGATCTTATGGGTTTCACCTCTAGCCTACCCCAACTTGTTTGGGACTAAAGGCTTTGTTGTTGTTGTTGTTGTTGTTTGTTGTAGGTGCGCTCCAAATATCAGATCATTTGGGTTTATTAGTAGCTCTCAGCAAAAAAGACAAATTGGGTCATAACAATACATAATACATGAACAATAATTTTTGTAACAGACCACAAATTTGTCTTTTTTTGACGAGAGCTACTCAGATGTCCAAATGCCTAAAATTTGAGCGCACCTCATACACCAAATTATCTATCATAAATTTTTTGGAACTTTTTAGTATTTGTTTTGAATTTTTTTCCTTCCACGCGGGTGCAGATGAGCCTGGGCACCGAATCATTGCTTTCTTTCTGCAAAAAAATGTACTAACTCGTTCATTCATTTATAAGTACATACCCGGTCTTCTCTCAAAATAAAATTATACACGGTCGTACTGATATCTTGGCACGGAAATTAAGTGAGCACACCACCTTCGTGGCATGGGACATTTGCTGCTTGGAAGAAAAAGAGTGTTTTTTCAGGTTGAAGAAAAAGAATGACTTTTTTAGTTGACAGAAAAGGAATGTTGTCAACGCCTTGTCTTGGGAAGAAAATCAATGATGTCGCGCGCCGTACGTTTTGGGAAAAAAGTTCAAATTCAGATGGATGGAGGGACGGGGGTCTGGAATTGGATACGCGCCGAATCTATTTTGGTTTAATGTCACCGCGTTGGGATAAACTGCAGACAGCCAATATTTCCAAAGCAGACCGTCACTGGGTACGCCCGGAATGGTAAGATAGAAATTTGGGGCCCCACCTGCCCATGAGACCACGCGGTTATGACCGCGTTGGCGAACCCAAGGACCCAGCGAAGTGCGGCCATATAACCTGCAGATTCGGATGAGTGTCGTCCGCGCGTCACCCACACTCGTCTCTCGTCTCCTCCCATCGCCGGTCGTCCCGAGTGGAGAGGGAAGGCGGCTAGTCGTTGTAGGGATTCGTCTGACTACAGCCCGCCGCGCTCTGGTAAGCAAGCAGCCGTCGATTGCCCCATGTAGTTGTGCGGTGCCGTCGCCTATCTCCTGTGCGTATTCATCTTGGTGCGCGCGGGCGACGGGGGGTTTTAGATTGCTCCGTTCCTAGTTCTTCTTCCTCTGCTAGG
>NW_021232205.1:0-1080 GCF_002162155.2 Triticum dicoccoides | reverse complement strand
CCTAGCAGAGGAAGAAGAACTAGGAACGGAGCAATCTAAAACCCCCCGTCGCCCGCGCGCACCAAGATGAATACGCACAGGAGATAGGCGACGGCACCGCACAACTACATGGGGCAATCGACGGCTGCTTGCTTACCAGAGCGCGGCGGGCTGTAGTCAGACGAATCCCTACAACGACTAGCCGCCTTCCCTCTCCACTCGGGACGACCGGCGATGGGAGGAGACGAGAGACGAGTGTGGGTGACGCGCGGACGACACTCATCCGAATCTGCAGGTTATATGGCCGCACTTCGCTGGGTCCTTGGGTTCGCCAACGCGGTCATAACCGCGTGGTCTCATGGGCAGGTGGGGCCCCAAATTTCTATCTTACCATTCCGGGCGTACCCAGTGACGGTCTGCTTTGGAAATATTGGCTGTCTGCAGTTTATCCCAACGCGGTGACATTAAACCAAAATAGATTCGGCGCGTATCCAATTCCAGACCCCCGTCCCTCCATCCATCTGAATTTGAACTTTTTTCCCAAAACGTACGGCGCGCGACATCATTGATTTTCTTCCCAAGACAAGGCGTTGACAACATTCCTTTTCTGTCAACTAAAAAAGTCATTCTTTTTCTTCAACCTGAAAAAACACTCTTTTTCTTCCAAGCAGCAAATGTCCCATGCCACGAAGGTGGTGTGCTCACTTAATTTCCGTGCCAAGATATCAGTACGACCGTGTATAATTTTATTTTGAGAGAAGACCGGGTATGTACTTATAAATGAATGAACGAGTTAGTACATTTTTTTGCAGAAAGAAAGCAATGATTCGGTGCCCAGGCTCATCTGCACCCGCGTGGAAGGAAAAAAATTCAAAACAAATACTAAAAAGTTCCAAAAAATTTATGATAGATAATTTGGTGTATGAGGTGCGCTCAAATTTTAGGCATTTGGACATCTGAGTAGCTCTCGTCAAAAAAAGACAAATTTGTGGTCTGTTACAAAAATTATTGTTCATGTATTATGTATTGTTATGACCCAATTTGTCTTTTTTGCTGAGAGCTACTAATAAACCCAAATGATCTGATATTTGGAGCGCACCT
>NW_021232204.1:0-433 GCF_002162155.2 Triticum dicoccoides | reverse complement strand
TCCTCCTCTCCCCCTTTATATACAGGGGAGGGGGGCACCCCATAGACACAGAAGTTGATCTACGGATCGTTCCTTAGCCGTGTGCGGTGCCCCCCTCGACCATATTCCACCTCGGTCATATCGTCGCGGAGTTTAGGCGAAGCCCTGCGCCGGTAGAGCATCATCATCGTCACCACACCGTCGTGCTGACGAAACTCATCCGCCAAGCTTTGCTGGATCGGAGCCCGGGGATCGTCATCGAGCTGAACGTGTGCTGAACTCGGAGGTGCCGTACGTTCGGTACTTGGATCGGTCGGATCGTGAAGACGTACGACTACATCAACCGCGTTGTCATAACGCTTCCGCTTACGGTCTACGAGAGTACGTGGACAACACTCTCCCCTCTCGTTGCTATGCCATCACCATGATCTTGCGTGTACGTAGGAATTTTTTT
>NW_021232203.1:0-433 GCF_002162155.2 Triticum dicoccoides | reverse complement strand
TCCTCCTCTCCCCCTTTATATACAGGGGAGGGGGGCACCCCATAGACACAGAAGTTGATCTACGGATCGTTCCTTAGCCGTGTGCGGTGCCCCCCTCGACCATATTCCACCTCGGTCATATCGTCGCGGAGTTTAGGCGAAGCCCTGCGCCGGTAGAGCATCATCATCGTCACCACACCGTCGTGCTGACGGAACTCATCCCCCAAGCTTTGCTGGATCGGAGCCCGGGGATCGTCATCGAGCTGAACGTGTGCTGAACTCGGAGGTGCCGTACGTTCGGTACTTGGATCGGTCGGATCGTGAAGACGTACGACTACATCAACCGCGTTGTCATAACGCTTCCGCTTACGGTCTACGAGAGTACGTGGACAACACTCTCCCCTCTCGTTGCTATGCCATCACCATGATCTTGCGTGTACGTAGGAATTTTTTT
>NW_021232202.1:0-2004 GCF_002162155.2 Triticum dicoccoides | reverse complement strand
TATTAATTAATTAACTTAATTAATTTTGATTAATTAAACTAATCAATTAACTAAACTAATTGAACTGTTAGTTAATTAATTAATTAGTCAATGACAGTGGGGCCCACCCCCCTTAATTAATCTTGATTAGGTTAATTAATGTGTTTAATTAAAATGGGTCACTGACAAATGGGACCCACCTGTCAGGTTGACCAGGTCAACTACTAACATCATGCTGACGTCATGATGACATTAGCAAACACTATTCTGGATAATGTTGATTTAAATAATTAAATAAATCCTAAAAATGATTTAAACCTTTAAAAATTAATATAAAATAAACCGTAGCTCGGATGGGAAAACTTTGTACATGAAAGTTGCTGAGAACGACGAGACGAATCCGGATACGCAGCCTGTTCGTCCGCCACGCATCCCTAGCATAGCAAACACACAACTTTCCCCCTCCAATTCATTTGTCTGAAAGCGCGAAACACCGAGGATATTTTCTCGGATGTTTCCCCCCTTCACCGGTACCACCTAATACCGCTTTAGGTCACCCTAGCATCACGTATTGCCATGTTATACTTTGTGTTGCTTTGATTGATTTATTATTTATTTGTGTTCCCCTTCCGTTACTTCTTTCCGGTAGACCTCGAGACCGACGTTGTTACCCTCGTGATCGACTACATCGACAATGACCCCTCCTTCTTGCCAGAGCAACCAGGCAAGCCCCCCCCCACCCCCCTTGATCACCAGATATCGCCTACTCTCTTTCTACTGCTTAAATTAGAGTAGTGTAGCATGTTACTGCCTTCCGTTAATCCTATTCTGATGCATAGCCTGTCATTGTTGCTACAACTGTTGATACCATACCTGCAATCCTAAATGCTTAGTATAGGATGCTAGATTATCATCAGTGGCCCTACATTCTTGTCAGTATGCCATGCTATACTATCGGGCCGTGATCACGTCGGGTGTTGATCACGGGTATATACTATACATTCATACTATACATGTTGTGACTAAAGTGGGGTCGGCTCGTTGAGTACCCGCAAGTGATTCCGATGTTGGGGGTTGAAGGGGCAGGTGGTTCCACCCACGTAGTGGTGGGCCTAGGTTCTTGATGGCCCCCGGCTGTTCCTTTGAGGCAGAGCGACAGGGCAGGCGGAGACCACCTAGGAGAGAGGTGGGCCTGGCCATGGTCAGTGTTCGCGGTTACTTCAAAATAACACGCTTAACGAGATCTGGGTATTTGATCTGAGTTTGGCTACTGGCCTATACGCACTAACCAACTACGTTGGAACAGTTATGGGCACTCGACGTCGTGGTATCAGCCGAAGCCTTCGTGACATCAGTGACTGAGCGGAGCGCGCCTGGTTGGACTGGAACGCCTGCTCTTGTATAAGGGAGGCTAGATCTGCTCGCCGGCCGCGTTCGCAACGTGCAGGTGTGCAATGGGCGATGGGCCCAGACCCCTGCGCCATAGGATTTAGACCGGCGTGCTGACCTCTCTATTGTTCCTAGGTAGGGCTGCAACGTGTTGATCTTCTGAGATCGGGCATGACCCAGACAAGTGTGTCCGGACAAAGGGATCGAGCGTGTTGGGAAATGTGGTGCACCCCTGCAGGGAAGTTAATCTATTTGAATAGCCGTGATCTTCGGTAACATGACGACTTGGAGTTGTACCTTGACCTTATGACAACTAGAACCGGATACTTAACAAAACACATCTTTCCAAGTGCCAGATACAACCGGTGATCGCTCTCTCACAGGGCGACGAGGGGAGGATCATCGGTTAGGATTATGCTATGCGATGTTACTTGGTGAACCTATCATCTACTCTCTTCTTCTGCTGCAAGATGGAGGATACCAGAAGCGTAGTCTTCGATAGGACTAGCTATCCCCCTCTTATTCTGGCATTCTGCAGTTCAGTCCACATATGTTACCCCCTTTTTCATTTGATACCAATGCATACATATGTAGTGTAGCTCCTTGCTTGCGAGTACTTTGGATGAGTACTCACGG
>NW_021232201.1:0-1733 GCF_002162155.2 Triticum dicoccoides | reverse complement strand
GCATGAGCTTGGAAAACCATTTTCAGCTCTTCGAACATCTCATATGCTCCGTGTTGCTCAAAACGCTTTTGGAGCCCCGGTTCTAAGCTGTAAAGCATGCCGCACTGAACGAGGGAGTAATCATTAGCACGACACTGCCAAGCGTTCATAACGTATTGGTTCTCTGGGATTGGTGCTTCACCTAGCGGCGCTTCTAGGACATAATCTTTCTTGGCAGCTATGAGGATGATCCTCAGGTTCCGGACCCAGTCCGTATAGTTGCTGCCATCATCTTTCAGCTTGGTATTCTCTAGGAACGCGTTGAAGTTGAGGTGGACATGAGCGTTGGCCATTTGATCTACAAGACATTTTGCAAAGGTTTTTAGACTAAGTTCATGATAATTAAGTTCATCTAATCAAATTATTCAATGAACTCCCACTTAGACAGACATCCCTCTAGTCATCTAAGTGAAACATGATCCGAGTCAACTAGGCCGTGTCCGATCATCACATGAGACGGACTAGTCATCATCGGTGAATCTTCATGTTGATCGTATCTTCTATACGACTCATGCTCGACGTTTCGGTCTTCCGTGTTTCGAGGCCATGTCTGTACATGCTAGGCTCGTCAAGTCAACCTAAGTGTATTGCGTGTGTAAATTTGGCTTACACCCGTTGTATTCGAACGTTAGGATCTGTCACACCCGATCATCACGTGGTGCTTCGAAAAAACGAACCTTCGCAACGGTGCACAGTTAGGGGGAACACTTTTCTTGAAATTATTTCGAGGGATCATCTTATTTAAGCTACCGTCGTTCTAAGCAAATAAGATGTAAAATGTGATAAACATCACATGCAATCAAATAGTGACATGATATGGCCAATATCATATTGCTCCTTTGATATCCATCTTCGGGGCGCCATGATCATCTTCGTCACCGGCATGACACCATGATCTCCATCATCATGATCTCCATCATCGTGTCTTCGTGAAGTTGTCACGCAAACGACTACTTCTACTTCTATGGCTAACGTGTTTAGCAATAAAGTAAAGTAATTTACATGGCGCTCTTCAATGACACACAGGTCATACAAAAAATAAAGACAACTCCTATGGCTCCTGCCGGTTGTCATACTCATCGACATGCAAGTCGTGATTCCTATTACAAGAACATGATCATCTCTTACATCACATATATCATTCATCACATCCTTTGGCCATATCACATCACAAATCACTTGCTGCAAAAACAAGTTAGACGTCCTCTAATTGTTGTTGCAAGTTTTTACGTGGCTTCTATAGGTTTCTAGCAAGAACGTTTCTTACCTACGTAAAACCACAACGTGATATGCCAATTTCTATTTACCCTTCATAAGGACCCTTTTCATCGAATCCGCTCCAACTAAAGTGGGAGAGACAGACACCCGCTAGCCACCTTATGCAACTAGTGCATGTCAGTCGGTGGAACCTGTCTCACGTAAGCATACGTGTAAAGTCGGTCCGGGACGCTTCATCCCACGATGCCGCAGAAGCAAGATAAGACTAGTAGTGGCAAGAAAATTGACAACATCTACGCCCACAACTGCTTTGTGTTCTACTCGTGCATAGTAACTACGCATAGACCTAGCTCGTGATGCCACTGTTGGGGAACGTTGCAGAAAATAATTTTTTTTACGCTTCACCAAGATCAATCTATGGAGTCATCTAGCAACGAGAGAGGGGAGTGCATCTACATACCCTTGTAGATCGCGTA
>NW_021232200.1:0-828 GCF_002162155.2 Triticum dicoccoides | reverse complement strand
AAGAATACCACTGGTGTCATTTCTTCATGAAACTCCACGCATGAGTAGAATGGCCAGCTAACTTTAATACCCTAAAATTTAACAACTACTTAGATTTTTGTAGTATTTGTTTCAACTTTACTATTCATGTTCTTGCGCATGGACATAGGGGAGTAATCCCCCAAGGCCGGCGATGGCGGCGTTCTTCTACGCCGTCCCCTTCTTGAAGGCATCATTATGGAGAAGCTCTAGACCCCTAAACTCTAGATCAGTCAATCAGATGACGGCGGCGCTCTTGTGTCGTTCCCCCATGGGGGCGTCATTCTTGGAGGTGTGCATTGGCTTGAGGGACCAGTGGATGCTTCCAGCGGTGGAGCGGTGTTTTATGTGACGTGTCGATGATGTGGAGTCTCAGCGGCGTGGCACAGTAGGGTCTCAGCAACGGATGAGTGATGCTGGACGCACGTAGGGAGCAGGCGTTGTCTGGCGCCATGATCGCGTCAACGGTAGACATGGCAAGGTTGATGCGTCGGTACCTGCTTTGAAGATGGATCGATGCATGAAAGACAGTGGCAGCAGGTGCATGCGGTGCCTGTTGAGAGTGTGCCAGTATGCCCCACTCCCTGCTAGCGGCTTGGTTGGAGCCTCCGGCTTTAAATGTTGGGTTTTGATGTATGTCTACGTATGCGGCTTCGGCAATCTGCACCCCTTCGTCAAGTTGATATGAGTAGCGATGTTAAGATGGTGACTTCACACTTATTGATGTACTTTGTAAAGTCTTGGTGAATAATTAATAATATGACGACATGAATCATCCTGATTCTGAGGTCTGGGTCATCCTCCTTTTTT
>NW_021232199.1:0-1437 GCF_002162155.2 Triticum dicoccoides | reverse complement strand
TGGACCTTTTGGTCCCAGTTGATGGGACGAACCAGGACCAATGGGCCTTGCTCCTGGCCCACCACCATTGGTCCTGGTTGGTGCCACGAACCGGGACCAAAGGCTGCCCTTTAGTCTCGGTTCACGCCACCAACCGGGACCAATGAGGTGCCTATATATACCCCCTCGCGTAAGAGCAGAGCACACTTCTCTACTTTTTCTGGCAGCCGAGGGGGAGAGGGCTTGGTGGTCCTCTAGCTCACCTCCTATGCACACAAGGTGTTCGATGGAATGCCCGAGCCACACTACTTAAGCTTTATCCTCTCCAAGCTCGACCTCCAAGGTCCATTTTCCTCAATATTTGTCTAGGTTTAGCGGTCCGTCACACCCCGTACCCGTCTTCACCGTCGTCGATCACCCGCGCTGATCTCATCACCGGCACCACCGTGGTGAGCCTCTTGTTCTTATCTTCTTTCTGAAAGGAAAAATATTCTTACTTGTATGCTTAGATAGATACTTGTATTATTTTCCTACTTTTATTATTGTATCTTATATAGTGCGATGGTTTTGGTATCCGCCCCTGTCGGCCCTCGTCCTGTCAATGATTCGGATGTGGTATATATTATCTGTTTATAATTATTTGTTCATTTATTGTTTATGAAAATTATGCCGACCAACGTGACATAGATTTTATTTATCTAGGAGGTTGTTGAACCGGAAATTCCAACCGACCCTATTGTCGAGAGGTTAAATTTAGTTGAAGAAGAAAACAATTTCTTGAAGGAAAAAATAAGAAAAATTGAGGAGGAGAAGATGATATTGGAGTTGCATGTTGCGGATGTCGTCGATGATGACAAGATCAAGATGGATGCAATGCGCTTGAAGATTAGAAAGAATAGAAAATATGCCATTCATACCGAGGCTTGGTATCATTATGCCGTTGGATCAGTTGTTACCTTGGTTGCGATTATGATCGCATTTGTTTTCTCATTGAAATGTTTTACATAGTTTCAATGTATAGTTTAAATAATTTAGATGCTCTGCAGAGCTTTATGTTGTTCTGTAATGATTTTCGCTTGAAGATGAGAACTATGTATGTACTTTGGTTTTAATGTGATGATGAACTTCTATTAATTTGGTCACTTAGTTATCTATTCATGATGTTCTGTAATGATTTTTGACACACTTAATTATATATAATGCACGCAGATGAACCGACAATGGATGTACGGTAACAGACACACCTCCGAGTACATTAAGGGCGTGCATGATTTTCTCG
Source organism: Triticum dicoccoides (assembly GCF_002162155.2). Lineage (NCBI taxonomy): Eukaryota > Viridiplantae > Streptophyta > Magnoliopsida > Poales > Poaceae > Triticum > Triticum dicoccoides. The sequence goes on along the minus strand of NW_021232199.1, from coordinate 179 downwards.
AAGTGGCTGAGGCAAACAAGAAGAATGGTTTTATGGGTTGTCCATGCCCTATATGTGGGAATACGAAGTCTTACTCTGACCGAAAAATCCTTCACACCCACCTGCTTTACAAGGGTTTCATGGCACACTATAATGTTTGGACAAGGCATGGAGAAATAGGGGTTATGATGGAAGACGGC
>NW_021232198.1:0-5803 GCF_002162155.2 Triticum dicoccoides | reverse complement strand
GTGGGAGGTTAACGGCGGCGGGGGCGTGGTGTGTGTCGGGGGCGCGGCGGCGGGGGGTCAGTGGCTGCGGGGGCGCGGTGGGGGCCGGGGACGGGGCGGCGGGGGCGCGGTGTTGATCGGGGGCAGTGCGACGAGGGTGTGGCGCGGTTGGGTCGAGGGAGGAGAGAAGAAGAAGAGAGGGAGGTGGGCGCGAGGGTGCACTGTTATCAGCCGTTAGGTATTGACCTCTTTGCCGTCAGCTAATGGACGACATAGATGATTTGTCGTCCACTAGCGGATGGCAAAGAGGTGGGGGTGGTGGGCCATTAGAGCAGTGTCGTCCACTGGGCCCCACCCAGCTCTTTGTCGTCTGCCCGCCGACGGCAAAGAATCTTTGTCGTCGGCTAGCTGACGACAAAGAGCTGGCTCACGGCAAATAGTATCTTTGCCATGAGCCAACTCTTTGCCATCTCTTTTTTGCTGGAGGACGACAAAGAGCTTCTTTGCCGTCAGCAAGCTGACGGCAAAGAACTAGCAGATGGCAAATTCCCTGATTCCAGCAGTGATTGGCCATCCTGATAGATCAAAAGGTTTTCGTTTCTACTGTTCAGACAGATACACATAGTTTGTAGAAACAAGACATGCAGTCTTCTTAGAGGACGGAATGATGAGGGGGGAGCATGGTAACTCGGAAAATTGATCTTGAGGAGAAGATGGTGCATGCACCTAATACGATGATTCAGGAGCCATTTTTCACATTACCTGCACCGACAATCCATGAGGTTGCGGTGCAAGCACCTGTTGTAACTCCACACATGACAACTATGGGAGAATATCCGGAACTTCCTTCAGGAGCCGACTGAACCTATTGTTGATCATGAAAGGGGGATCAGCAGCCACTTTTAGAGGATGTGTCGGAAGTTGAGGCCCTTAGAAGGTCTAAAAGACACAAAAAGCCGGCTATTTCTACTGATTATAAAGTTCATAACATGGAAATAGTTGATAAGGAAAATATCCCACCACATATGAAGAAGCAATGAGAAGCCCTCACTCATCAAAGTGGATGAAGGCAATGGAAGACGAGATGAAATCGATGAGTTCCAAAGATGTTTGGGACTTAGAGAATATTTCTAAAGGAGCCAAAACAGTAGGCTGTAAATGGGTCTACAAAACTAAGTATGACTCTAAAGGGAATGTAGAAAAGTATAAAGTCGGACTTGTGGCAAAAGGATTTACACAAAGAGAAGGGATAGATTACAATGAGACATTTTCTCTGGTCTCATGTAAGGATTCCTTCAGAATCATAATGGCATTAGTTGCTCATTTTGATTTAGAGGTACATCAAATGGATGTAAAAACGACATTTCTGAACAGGGATTTAAGAGAAAAGGTTTACATGAAACAACCCAAGGGTTATCATGGAAGGCCAGGAAGATATGGGACGCCGTCTGAAGAAATCCATTTATGGATTAAAGCAAGCCTCCAGACAGTTGTATCTGAAGTTTAATGAAACAATTAAAAGTTTTGGATTTAAAGAGAATATTGAGCACAACTGCATTTATTTAAAGTTTAAATATGGGAAATATATTTTCCTGATCTTGTATGTGGATGATATCTTGCTTGCTAGCAGTGATGTTAGTCTGCTACAAGAAACAGAGAAGTTTTTGTCCTCAAATTTTGATATAACAGATCTTGGTGAAGCATCATATGTTTTGGGCATAGAAATTCACCAAGATAGAAAAATGGAGTTTCAGGACTATCGCGGAAGGCATATTTAGGAAAGGTTCTTAAAAGTATAATATGCATGAGTGTAAAGCCACACCTGCTCCTATATTCAAGGGCGACATCATTGGGAAATTCCAATGTCCCAAGAACTAGTACAAGATCGATCAAATGAAAGCAGTACCATATGCTTTGGCTGTTGGAAGCTTATAGTATGCACAAGTGTGCACTCGCCATGACTTAGCTTTTATCACCGGGGTAATCGGTAGATATCAAGACAATCCAGGCATAGAGCACTGGAAGATGGTAAAGAAAGCTTTGTGTTATGCGCAAGGCACGAAGGACCTCATGCTAACATACAGAAGATCTGATTCCCTAGAGATAAGAGGGTATTCAAACGCAGATTTTGTGGGGGATAGAGATGATAGAAAATCCATGTCTGGATACGTGTTCACTCTCGCTGGAGGGGCTATTTCGTAGAGAAGCTCCAAACAGTCAATAGTTGCATCGTCCACGATGTAAGCAGAATTCATAGCATGTTATGAGGCCACAGGGCATGCGATATGGTTAAAGAAATTTATACCCGACATGAAAGTGGTAGAATGCATTCATAAACCACTAAAGATGTACTGTGACAACTAGCCCGAAGTATTCTATGCTCACAACAACAAGTCGAGTAATGCTGCCAAAACATAGAGATAAGGTACTATGTTGGGAAAGATAAAATTCAGGATCACACTATAAGTCTCGAGCATATAAGGACAAAGGATATGCTTGTGGATATGCTAACGAAAGACTTACCACCCATTGTGTTCAAGGAACACTTAGCCGGCATGGGTTTAAGGCAAAGCCTATGATTCTTGGATCATGAGAGGCCCAAAAGGAACCGTTTTTGTTTTAGTACAGAGAGGTATGTTGTAGGTGTCTGATTCTATCAGCAATTGAGCTGTGACAATGAAACATGTTCTATGTATTGATCTGTGATGAAACTAGTAAAGTATAAAGTATAAAGTTAAAAGGAAAGTTGAGATCAAGGGGGAGAATGTTAGGTTGATCTCTCTCCCGTTCGAGCCCAATGGGTCGAACGGGCCCTTGCATCGTTCCCTGATCGGGGGCCCAACCAAACAATGGTTGGTGGGCCCCTATCGCCAGCGCAATATAAAGAGGTGAGGTGTCGGGGCACGCATTACGAGGTTGACCGTGCACCACAACACCACCAACACCCCAATCCGATCTAGGGTTGCGCTAGGCCGACGGGAAGCTCCATCACCGCCGTCGTCCACACACTCCCATCACCGCCGCCCACGCACACACGCGCTCACACTGTAGCCCCTCCACCATGGCCACCGGCGCGAGATCCTCGAGACAAGGAGAAGGTGAACCACCGCAAATCCTAAGCCTATACGATCCAAAATTCAACAAAATAAGTAGGCTGATTTTTTTCCTTTGAGAACTCATGTTTGGATTGTGGTGTTGTGTTGTTCTTACATGCTTGAATTAATGTCCTGAGATATTATCATTTTTTTATCCAAGACACTACATTGAATATGCATCACTTCTGAAATAAGACAGTAATGTCAACGAGAGATCAAACATGAATGAGAATATGAAGCAAAGAAATGGCTGCTATATCAATAATAGGTATGAAACAAAAATTTTCAATAGCTAATATTTACAGTGTTGGCATATTATCTTCCTGAAAAGAGCACTCGATACACATTTTTTGTTTTTTCATTTTGCCTCCTTTTTAGTTAGGAGAAAGTGCATTCCACACCAACGTGACGTGTCCTTGATAATGGCTGGTACCAAATATAAAGTTTAACAATTTGTTTAATTGAGGGTACAACGCTACATCCACAAGCGCCTGCTTAAACCATCACAAGAAAACTCATAGTAGCACTCCATATGTTTAGAATTATATGTTTTCCTTCAAAAATAGAATACCATTTAGTTTCGGGGTATATGAGTTTCACAATACCAAATAGTTTGAGATGAAGTATACTTTTGTTGCATGGTGACAAGAAAAACATGCTATATCCTAGAGGTATAGGAGATCAATCAATACTTGAGTGGACACAAAATTTGCGACTGACTGGTAAAGAATTTACAGAGTGTTTTATTTTCTGTTCGGAGCATGCATTAACGAGAGTTCCAGGTCTTCCATTTCCACACTCAAGGTATTACTTAATTATATGTGTGCCTGTGCGAGAGATAGTGGAGGAGCAGAACCTTGTAATATTTAACAATAACATAAGTCGATGCATGGTCAACTGATTGACGGACATTTGGTTCCTCATGTCTCTCATTCCATAATGCTTATCTAACCTTCATATGTTCAGGACTAGCTGGACACGGTGTTTCTGCGCTCGAGCGCATATGTGCTCTATATCTGGGCGGTCGAGCAGCGTCTTGGGATACGAGGCATTAAATAGCTGTGCGAGATTCGCGAGCGTCTGTAAATATGGAAAATAGGAAATACACCTGAGCTATGGGCCGGGAACGGAGACGGCCCCTGGCGGACGTGGACGGCAGGAAGTTGAGCCGTGGCTTAACTCGTCGGTTTCGTTGCTGATCCGTGCTTTTCGTTAGCTCTGGCAACGGAGGAGTAAATGCGAGGATTTGGGGGCCGATGGTACTGTCGTCTCCTAGCTCAGGTTGCTGAATTTTTCAATAGCGAGAGGGGTGAGCTTGCGGGGCGGCGAATCTAGGAGGGCCGCATCCACTGGTAGGCATGGAGATCCTATGCAGCCAAATAAGGTACCGCAAGAGCTCATTAGATTCGTCTGAGATTTTTGTTCGATTCTGAATCCCATGGTGTCGATCTGCAATTTCCTCCTGTTGCTGCGCAGATCTATGGTGCTTGAGAAGGTTACTGACAGTTACGCAGGCTTCCGACAATTGATAGGAAAGATGGACCTTACAGCTCCAGGATGGAGCTGCAGGTATGTTCGTGCTCGACACAACAGTTATGAAATTTGTGATGCAAATCTGACGAATCTCTGTTCATATGTGTGTGTCTGCTCATAATTATCAGGCTAATGTACCGGTGGGATCTCAGATGAGTGAGGCACCTCATTTTTTTGCAACGCAGACATTCTCTCTTACATTGTCATCATACAAATCGTGGTGTAAATCTGAACAATCTGCGTTCATATGTGTGTGGTTGCTTGTAATTAAAAGACTACAGTAGAGGGATACACCAGATGATTGTGAGTTGAATGATTCGTTTTAGACATATTGTTGCGCCCCTGGACAAATGATTACACCATAAATTCTGAAATGTGAGAAAGAATGTTAGTGTCGCAATGTGCAAATATGAAGATTTCCCAGTTCGTATGCATGTGATTATTTGTAATTATGAGACAGCATACTGGGTAATTTATCAGACATTGTAAAAAATTACTACTCCCTCTGTAAACTAATATAAGAGCGTTTAGATCATTAAAGTAGTGATGTAAACGCTCTTATATTAGTTTACTTGACAAGATCTTGACATTATGTGTCTAGGGAAAGGCTGGGGTGGAGAACACAAGGTCTTGCCATTGTGAGTGCCCTGCTCTAACAAGTCTGGTGCTATCCACAGGAGCATGGTTGGTACATAGCAGAGCATCGCGACCAGTACAATCACTCTCTGTCCCCTGATTTTGGACAGACAATGCACTGGCCATTGCACAAGCACATACTCCCTCCCTTACTAAATAAGACCTTTTAGAGATTCCTATCCGGACTACATACGGAGCAAAATGAATGGATCTACACTCTAAAGTATGTCTATATACATCGTTATGTAGTCCGTATTGAAGTCTCTAAAAAGCCTTATATTTAGAAACAGAAGGAGTAGATGTGTACAACATGGATTTGGTGAATCAGCTGAGACATAATAATGTGAATATTGCCAAGGTATACAACATCATAGGTAGTTTTTTTTGGGTCAATGGAGAATGTTCCTTTCACAAAGCGAGCTCTCAATGGAGAATTTTCCCATCAGCGGGGTTTCCCTGCCTTGGATCCCCACTGCCATGGGTAGGAGCAGATGTGTCATTGTATTAGGCTGTGAGGTTTGTAGTAATATTGTTTGTGCAGCGAGAATAGTTATTTGTAG
>NW_021232197.1:0-1733 GCF_002162155.2 Triticum dicoccoides | reverse complement strand
GCATGAGCTTGGAAAACCATTTTCAGCTCTTCGAACATCTCATATGCTCCGTGTTGCTCAAAACGCTTTTGGAGCCCCGGTTCTAAGCTGTAAAGCATGCCGCACTGAACGAGGGAGTAATCATTAGCACGACACTGCCAAGCGTTCATAACGTATTGGTTCTCTGGGATTGGTGCTTCACCTAGCGGCGCTTCTAGGACATAATCTTTCTTGGCAGCTATGAGGATGATCCTCAGGTTCCGGACCCAGTCCGTATAGTTGCTGCCATCATCTTTCAGCTTGGTATTCTCTAGGAACGCGTTGAAGTTGAGGTGGACATGAGCGTTGGCCATTTGATCTACAAGACATTTTGCAAAGGTTTTTAGACTAAGTTCATGATAATTAAGTTCATCTAATCAAATTATTCAATGAACTCCCACTTAGACAGACATCCCTCTAGTCATCTAAGTGAAACATGATCCGAGTCAACTAGGCCGTGTCCGATCATCACATGAGACGGACTAGTCATCATCGGTGAATCTTCATGTTGATCGTATCTTCTATACGACTCATGCTCGACGTTTCGGTCTTTCGTGTTTCGAGGCCATGTCTGTACATGCTAGGCTCGTCAAGTCAACCTAAGTGTATTGCGTGTGTAAATTTGGCTTACACCCGTTGTATTCGAACGTTAGGATCTGTCACACCCGATCATCACGTGGTGCTTCGAAACAACGAACCTTCGCAACGGTGCAAAGTTAGGGGGAACACTTTTCTTGAAATTATTTCGAGGGATCATCTTATTTAAGCTACCGTCGTTCTAAGCAAATAAGATGTAAAATGTGATAAACATCACATGCAATCAAATAGTGACATGATATGGCCAATATCATATTGCTCCTTTGATATCCATCTTCGGGGCGCCATGATCATCTTCGTCACCGGCATGACACCATGATCTCCATCATCATGATCTCCATCATCGTGTCTTCATGAATTTGTCATGCAAACGACTACTTCTACTTCTATGGCTAACGTGTTTAGCAATAAAGTAAAGTAATTTACATGGCGCTCTTCAATGACACACAGGTCATACAAAAAATAAAGACAACTCCTATGGCTCCTGCCGGTTGTCATACTCATCGACATGCAAGTCGTGATTCCTATTACAAGAACATGATCATCTCTTACATCACATATATCATTCATCACATCCTTTGGCCATATCACATCACAAATCACTTGCTGCAAAAACAAGTTAGACGTCCTCTAATTGTTGTTGCAAGTTTTTACGTGGCTTCTATAGGTTTCTAGCAAGAACGTTTCTTACCTACGTAAAACCACAACGTGATATGCCAATTTCTATTTACCCTTCATAAGGACCCTTTTCATCGAATCCGCTCCAACTAAAGTGGGAGAGACAGACACCCGCTAGCCACCTTATGCAACTAGTGCATGTCAGTCGGTGGAACCTGTCTCACGTAAGCATACGTGTAAAGTCGGTCCGGGACGCTTCATCCCACGATGCCGCAGAAGCAAGATAAGACTAGTAGTGGCAAGAAAATTGACAACATCTACGCCCACAACTGCTTTGTGTTCTACTCGTGCATAGTAACTACGCATAGACCTAGCTCGTGATGCCACTGTTGGGGAACGTTGCAGAAAATAATTTTTTTTACGCTTCACCAAGATCAATCTATGGAGTCATCTAGCAACGAGAGAGGGGAGTGCATCTACATACCCTTGTAGATCGCGTA
>NW_021232196.1:0-813 GCF_002162155.2 Triticum dicoccoides | reverse complement strand
AAAAAAACAGGCAAGTCCCGATAGACATCAGGTGCCTCAATCCACCCAGATGTGTGTTTAGGTTGCCACCTTAGATAAGCCATTAATTAACAATCTCACATCTGTCATGGATATTCACTCACCCAATCCACGTCTACTAGCATAGCATAGCATAATAAGCAAACGTAGAAGTAACTCCCAAGGTTTCATAAGTAACAGGTAATAGGTACTACCTCATCTACTTCCCATCCCAAAATTTAATTAGATCCTAACAATGCAAGTGTTTGAGGGTTTGATCTAATGCAATAAAACTGGGCAGTAGGAAAGATATGATCAAGTGTTACTTGCCTTGCTGATGATCCGCGAGTCCTAGGGTTTCGAAGTAACAAGCGGCGCAATCCGGGTAATCTATCGCAGACAAACAACAAGCATACAATAAGTACTCATCTAATGCACAGGGAAATCTCGAATAAAAGATCTAACCAGAGAGTTCAACTTAAGAACCCTGGTTGCAAAAGAATCGAATCAAATAAAGCATCGAAAGTCAAACGACGAAAGAAAACAACTCGGTTCTAGCAAGTTGAAACTAGGTCAAAATTTTATAGTAACAAAACTTAGTTTAAGTTGGTTAGTCGGAACGGCGGTTTCGAGGCGAAACTCCAGGCATTTGAATCACCTGATTCCGATAAACGAGCAAGAAGATAGACTAGAAAGAAGATCGGATCTGAAATCACGATCGGAAGAATCGCGGAATAAATCCGACGAGAAAAGAGAACGACGAACGGTTAAACGAACGGACGTTCATTAACCTAGAAGAATCCGGTGATCACGTTC
>NW_021232195.1:0-2043 GCF_002162155.2 Triticum dicoccoides | reverse complement strand
TTTTTTAGGGAATATATAGCATTGGATTTTTTGAGGGAATACATAGCATTGATTTTTTAGGGAAACTACGTTGCTTTATTCATCAAAATGTCGTTGGTTTATTTGAGGGAATATATAGCATTGGTTTTTTTAGGGCAATATAGGACTGGTGTGGTTCGCGCGCTGTGTTGCCGATCCAGCCCAGCGATACCTCAATAGGCCGCCGGGGCCTTTTGTGTGAAGAGCTGTTCGGCCCGTAGCCCAACCATGCGGGAATCTTCTTCTTGTAAATAAGACGAGAACGAAGAGCAAAACCTAACCTAGCTCCCATCCCGGTGCCCGCCGCCGCCCAAGTCCCTCGCCACCCGCACAAGACCTTGACCAAATCGCCGCGCAAGCTCTACCTCCCCACCCGCACAAGACCTTGCGTGAAGTTCTGTTGATCATCAAGTCAAGTTCAGGTATTATCCGGCGAAAGTCTCCATCTTTAAAGCGAATCTGGCCAATTTGTTTACTTAGTTTATCTCCTTTTATTATCAGACAGGGTGTTCTTTTGGTTTGGTTGGGAGACCAGCAACGACGAAGATGAACAGGCGCTTTGTCAATCTGGTGATGCATAATTTGGTCGAAGGCGTTTATTCGGTGCGCCGGATCAATCCTTACAATCATCTCTTCTACCCGTCAGCAAAGGTAGCACTTGAAGCAGCAGATGAAGCAGCAAAGAATAAGGATTATTTTCCAGTGATGCAGTCCCTGCAGCTGCCGGACCCAGGCATCAAGTTCACAACAACTCCCTCTGGTGGCGGTCTTGATATGTTCGCGCTCTTCAACCCCCGCGGCACCAGCGAAGGCAGAATTGTTTTTGGCAATTCGATCGGCGAGGCTGTGCTGTACGACGCCGACAAGCAGCTCATCAACACCATGGGTTACCTCCACGAGCCTAAGGGAGTAGACCCCATGTGCCTGCCTATCGTGCACCCTGGTACCGACCAAGATAGCTTGTATGTCCTGGACAGTTACCCCGGGAAGGCTGATGGTCGATGCTTCGAGGTCCTTGAGTTCATGCCCGAGTGCAGTGAACTGAGCAACTTGTGGACGACCTGGCGTTGGCGACTACTTCCACCGCCTCCTTTTGTCCACCAACCTGGGTATAAACCTTCCTCTGTTCTCTCTTACACTACCACAGTCGACAGCTATGGCTTTTCCACCATCTACATATCATGTGAGGGCAGCATCGGCACATATAGCTTTCAGACAGCACACCATGACTCCAAGCACCGTCGACGATGGAGCCACTCGGAAGAATGGAAGCACGTCGGGCAGTGGAAGTTGCCCTTTAATGGCAGAGCTCAGTACATCCCTGAGTTCAGCCTGTGGTTTGGCTTCTCAGCCTTCAGGCCCAACAACCTGTGTGCTGTGGACCTCTCTGCCATGGTCCATGAGCGAACACCCATTGAGCAGCAAGTTTGGCAAGACCTGATCCCACCTGAGGGAGTGGCGTGGATTCCATTACGCCGTGAGCTTCTCAACCTGGGCGATGGCAAGTTTGTCATTGCTAAGACCTTTGAAGCAGAATCAACTGGTCAGCAGTTTGCTGTGCTCACTGGCGTAGAGATGATGCATGATGTTGGTGATGATCAGACCCTTCAGATGGTCAAGCACAAGTGTGCACGCTATGCCTTCACGACTGATGCCATCAAGTGGGTGCTCTGAAGGAATAATTTGCCGCATTTGTTATGCAGTCATCTATTTCCTTCCTAGTAGGTCTATTTGCATAATTAAAGCTTTCTGAGTTCGGCCTGTCTATGAGATTGTTACGAACTCTACAATCTTTCCTGTCTGGAAAGTGAACATTGTATCATGTTGAATGATCTGGATGGCTGGTTTTTCTGTTTCTTTTGTTGGCCGGTGAGCATGCATGGTTTTTCAGATCAAGAGCTTCCTTCTGTACTATCTACAAGTTGATTGTAACTCTGCTGGGTGAGCATGCATGTTCTTGTTTAGATCAAGTGCTACCTTCTGTATTGTCTACAAGTTGTTTGCAACTCTTCTACTCCCTCCGTT
>NW_021232194.1:0-2367 GCF_002162155.2 Triticum dicoccoides | reverse complement strand
AGGAGCCGCCGCCGCCGCCCTTCACCGCGTCCTCCGCCTCCCTCACTCCATCGCCGCGAGCTACCTCACCTGCCGGATCTATTCGATCTGGACAAGCCACTACCACATCTTGCTCAAGGAAACTGGACTGCGTGTAATCCTCCTCCGCCACGCTCCACTCCTCACATGGCGTTCACTGCCTGGACGCGACCACCGCCGGTCCACTCCATGCGCGGACGCGCCAACCTTGACGACGTACTCATCGCATGGACACCCACCACGATTTGGATGTCACACCACCTCAGGTTATTATGTTCATCAAGGTAGGCTACTTTATTAGGTACTCATTGAAACAGGGAGTTGTTGTTTTCCCCGTTTAGGCTAATGAAGTTCATAGAAGACGCAAATCCAAATAGTTTTGCTTTATGTATGACTACAATACAAGCTTTATTTGGTTAGTATATTTATTTGATTGACTCGCCGTGATCTGGAGGTGTGCTCAGTTTTATGTTCGCAATTTAGCATTTTCAGGTTTGATCTGAGCGTATCGAGGTGTGCCAAAGACCGAAGCATCGCCGTCGTTGTTTCTTCGTGCACCGCAGGCGCTCATCGACATGCAATATTTTTTTTTGTCGGGGATCCAGAATCTGGAGCTCGCGTGTATGTTATTTTTCTCAATGAGAACCATGTTGAATTAGATTACTTGAAATCTTGGTTTCGGCCATGTACGTGCAGTTCCAGCGGTTTTTATAAATAGGAAACTGAGGTGGGTTGTGATTTCTGAATCTGGTGAGGGAATTAGCAAAACTTTAGAGGAAGTAGGAGACTGTGTTTAAGCATACAACCATCAACCTGATCGATATGTTCCTCCTTGCATTTTCAGTTAAACATTGTCAAGCACTATAAGCAGAAAGAATTATTTGATACAAAATGTTCATTATACAGAAAGTAGCATATGATGTTTTAACCTTACTATTAGGGCATATGAGACTAAATTATCTGAAAAGTGCTCCCTGGCAGTGTTCAAGAACAGTTAGCAAAGGACGTACAACTTCCAGATTCCAGTTCAGAGAAACAGGCACAATTTTTTTCAGAGTGCAAGCTTTATCCTGCAGATGCCTAAATACAATCAATTTACCCCCTGTAAGTGCATCCAATTTGATGTTCTTGTCAGTTGTATTATTTAGTGGGCGTGGGTTTCTAGCACCAATATAATTCCTTAAATGGTGATCTATCTTGCTGTCTTTGTGACCCCCGGTTGATAAGCAATGTCAAGAACCACCACTATTTCACTGAGTCAAATTATAATTTTGTAGGCCTTATATAGAAGAACTAGAGTTGAAGCTTTCGGAGTATACCAAAAGATGTCAAAACAGCAAACTATTTTAAAAAGATAAATTTAACAAAACACATCTTGCTTTATTAGCAGGTATGGATATAGATATAGACTTGCAACTATTTCTAAACAAATATGTTTTTGTTTTTTTGTTTTTTTTGCTTATATTAAATAAATACATAGCAAATTCCTCGTCAATACTCTAAAGATTGTAAAACAAACCTTTTTGTTGGTTAAAGTGGTTACTTATAGTCCAGGTGACACAATAACGTGCGATATACTTAGAACTCAATCATTTATAATTAAAACAGAGTCAAAACAAATGATTAATTAGCAAATCGCAATGATCGCAGCACTCCTCACCCATTCGCACCCGCTTTCACAGCAACATTGCCACACAACTAACGTTCGTCAGAACCGGTTCCTCGGCACAACAACGTATTCACTGCAGCAAGTCTACAATTGTTTCGACCGAAGCCAACAAGGAAAGCAATAGAAGGTTAGAGCATCTCTAGTAGACCCTATATAATGCCTCGACCCGCAAAATAACCGTTAAAATACGAGTCCGTGCGAAAAATGCTGCCCGACCAGACCTCGTAAACGCGTCGGAGCCGTAATTTTTTTAAGGGGTGTGAAAAACATCCCTATCAAATCCGTGAAAATAAAGATTTTGAAGACGACCCGAAAGGGCCCTGTATACGCGAAAGCCCGTTGGCGGGAATTCAACTGCCATCGAAAACTTCATGGTTTGCTCCTGTCCGTCCGTCTCCGTCCGCCTCGCCGGCCCCGACTGCCTCGCCCGCCAGCCGTCCGCCACGCCCGCTGGACGGCTATCCTCCGCGCCTGTCGGTCGTCCGCCGAGCCCGCCGGCCATCCGCCACGCCGGCCTGTGGCTCTCTCGACAGAGGAGCTAGCTAGCTAGCTAGCTGAATTGATCCGAATGGATCAGCTAGCCAGCCAGCTAGCTAGCAGCTCAATCGGTGCGCGTCCCGCTAGCTCGCTAGCGAAGGAGGAGTTTGAAAGTGCGTTATATCGACTAGAGGGGGGGGGGG
>NW_021232193.1:0-1463 GCF_002162155.2 Triticum dicoccoides | reverse complement strand
GCAGAGTTCTTCCACAAGATGACTGGCTATGCGGACGCGCTGGCCACCGTCGGCGAGGTACTGTCCGATGACGAGATCATTGGGCACATCATCGGGGGGCTGGGACAGGAGTACGACCCGCTCATGACAGCGCTCTCTGTCTTCACCGGCCAAGTGAGCCTCTCCGATTTCTATTCTTACCTTCTCAGTTTTGAAGCCCGTCAAGAACAGCACGCTGCGAACAGCGGCCATTTTTCATCCGCCAACAACGCCATGCGCCATGGCAATGGCAATGGGTCACGTGATGCTAGCCGCAACAGCAACAACAGCCATGGGAGTATGAATGGCAGCCACAATGGTGGCAATGGTGGCCGCTATGGCAACGGCGGCAACCGCGGCAACGACAATCATGGCAACAACGGTGGACGCCACAACGGCGGCGGTGGCGGCCGAAACCGTCGCCCACCCCGGTGCCAGATATGCCGCCTGGAGGGGCACTACGCCACCGACTGCCGTGATCGCTACAATCACGCCTACCAGTCGGACGAGCATCGCAGCGGCAACATGGTGACATACGGTCACCGCGACAACAACTGGTACTTTGATACCGGTGCCACCGACCACCTCACCAGCGACCTCGATCGTTTGACGATGCACGAGCGCTACAGTGGGAAGGATCAAGTTCAAGTCGCAAACGGTGCAGGTTTGGAAATTTCTCACATTGGTCATACTAAACTAGCTGGCTCACGTGATACCATCCATCTTAATAATGTGTTGCATGTTCCTGAGATTCACAAACACCTTCTTTCTGTTTACCGTCTTGTTTCGGATAACCGAGTGTTTGTGGAATTTCACAAATATTTCTTTTTTGTGAAGGACAAAGTCACGAGAAGGGTCCTTCTTCACGGTAGAAGTCGACATGGTCTCTACCCAATTCCGTATGGTCGGCCATCATCGTCATCTTCACATCGAGCGTTTTCCGGAGTTAGGTCTTCATTGAGTCAGTGGCATCATCGCTTGGGTCACCCTTCAAATAATGTAGTTGAGTCTGTCGTTCGGTCAAATAAACTCCCTTGTTCGTCGAGTCATGATACTTTTGTTTGTGATGCTTGTCAACGCGCTAAAAGTCATCAATTACCTTACAATAATTCTTCCCGTGTTTCAACACAACCACTTGAGCTTATTCATACCGATGTGTGGGGGCCTGCCCTCGCCTCCTCTGGAGGTTTTAAATTTTATGTTAGCTTCGTTGATGACTTTAGCCGTTTTACCTGGATTTATCTTCTCAAACATAAATCTGATGTCGAACAAGTTTTCTACAATTTTCAGGTCCATGTCGAACGACTCCTCAACACAAAAATTCGTGCGGTTCAATCCGATTGGGGAGGCGAATACCATCGCTTGCATAAATTTTTTCGGCGTGTTGGTATCTCTCATCGGATATCATGTCCACACACATCCCAACAAAACGGTATTGCTGAACG
>NW_021232192.1:0-1404 GCF_002162155.2 Triticum dicoccoides | reverse complement strand
TTTTTTTCATGTGCATGATATTCAGGCTTGAGTGAAGTACAGTTGCCTCCACAAGATGTGTACTATCATTTTATTCGTCTATAATTGATTTTTGGGTCATCATACCCTGGAATAAAACTGTGTGCATCTGGTAAACAATGTATGTACTATACTAGTATGATTAAGCCATTTGATTCTAGCTTACAAACTGATATTAAATATGCATCATATTACAGTATCATGTGCATAACACTAATTAATTCAGCCTGGAATTCATGTCTATTGCTTGATTTGTTTGTCTGTTTGTTTATCTTGCTTGTTCATGTTCCTTTTAGTTTGAGCACATGCCAGTTTGTAAGTCTTAACTTGATTTTGCACTTCTTCATTTCGCCTCTTCTTGTCTTGGCATATACTCCCTCCGTTCCGAATTACTTGTCTTAGATTTGTCTAGATACGGATGTATCTAGCACTAAAATGAGTCTAGATACATCCGTATCTAGACAAATCCAAGACAAGTAATTCGGATCGGAGGGAGTATATGATGATATGAACTGGCCAACCTTACATGATTTTGAGATATTGTTGTATATGTTAAAACTAAAAACAGTTTCTTTTGGTTTATGTGTAGGACTGCTGACAATATTACAACAGTTCCTAGCCCAAACAGGTATTTTTGATTAGTTATGCATTCAGTAGGACCTTGATTCTGATATGCACGATTCATGAACATATTTATGATTTCGTCTTAACAGATGGCATGTGCCTAAGCCATATTGGTGCTATCCTTCGTGGCATGAACGAAAGGAGGGAACATATTTACTGGAATTTCTTGATCAAGAATTCCGCTATGACTAACGTGAATTTTTATCGCCATGCCTGTATTGTCAACATGTTGACTAGGTCTGCTTGTGAAGCTGATCCTGTGTAGTAAGCATCAGTGGTACTTGCAAACACTTTTTTCATGTATATTTGCCCCCCGGTAAATTTAAATTAACAAAGCCATCAATCGGCCATTATTACAACTGGCAACAGACCTAGGGCATCTCTAACTGATCCCCAATAATTCAGAGGAGGATACGGTAGAGTATCTTTAGTGGAGGATAATTTTGCTCCTCTAAGGGCTCGTTTGGTACCCCATGACCCCGGGGGGATCCCCGTCATAACCCAGGGTGCAGAGCCCACGGCGCAAATCAGCCCGTGGAAAACCACAGCCGCATTTGGTCGCTTGCTCGCTGGGGATATTCGGCCCCAATCCTCGCCCTTTCCCTGGGTGAGAGATCCACGCCGAGAGAGATCAGGGAGAAAAGCCACAATTGGCCGCGCGAGAGGCTAGCGATCTCCTTCACCCCGCGATTTCCTCCGGTGACTAAGTTGAGCGCGCTACACCTAGCGTTCTCCTCCCCTTCCCCCATCATCCAAACTGAC
>NW_021232191.1:0-1376 GCF_002162155.2 Triticum dicoccoides | reverse complement strand
GTCGATCAGTACTTTGCCGAGCATGGGTACGATGGCGACTTCATGGGGCCTCCTTCTCAAGAACCAAACCCAACAAAAGACGTGTGCGATCTAGCTCGTACCGCAGAGAAGCCAAGTTGCAACAGGCGCCGTCTGGCGTTCAGCTCTCAGGAGACGCCTCCAGCTGCCGACTTCACCGAGCCTCAGATAGGCGAGGTGCGAAATATTATCAGCCCCAACACACTCAAGAAGGCGGTCTGTGAGCAGAACTCGGTCCCATTACAGGAGAAGAAGAAGGCACGCAAAAGAAAGACTAAGAAGGGTGCGAGCCAGCCGGCACCGAGTACGATCCGTGCTCAGGACGGGCCACCTTCACCGCAGGATATCTCGAGGAGGGTGCATGTGGCGGGTAGGGCGATGCTACCACCAAATATGCTCAATGCTGCAACCGGTGCTATGCGGAGTCTGCACGACAGTGTTCTTTCTTTGGAGAAGCGGCGTCTTAGAGAGAAGGATGTGGCATACCCGGTTTTCGTGGCCAAGGTGCCAGAGGGCAAGGGCTTTGTGGATGGCGACATCGGGGGTACGATCGTCCTGCGGTTTGATGACATCTTTGCTATGTTTAACCTTCATCCGCTGCACTACACCTTCGTTCGGCTATTTTCGCTGAGTATGGAGATGCGGATCATTCGCGACAAGACCCCGGACATCGTGATAGTCGACCCCTTCTACATGCGTGCCAAGATCTTGGGCAGCGCTGGGGACCGGCAAGTCGCGAGTTCTTACCTCGAAGGCGTCATTCTGGAAAACCAAGATAAGGATAACTTCCTCGTGCCTTACTTTCCCGAGTAAGTCCTCCCCTCAACCGGCCCGTAACATATGAATTCTTACTTTTCGATCGTTTTCTAATAACATTCCGTGTTTTCTGCAGTGACACACGTTGCACGCTCATCCTCCTAAGCCCCAAATATTCCATGGCCACGTATTTCGACCCGGACCGTCAGTCGAACGTAGACTACACAAATGTCAAGAAGGTTCTTGATGATGTTCTCCCCGGCTACGCCCAATCTGGAGGCACCTTCACCAGGCCTATTCGTAAGTACGGCAAGCACGTGTTCTCCCACAATACGACGTTCTGCTGCGTCAAGCAGCCGCCTGGCGGTCAGAAGGGTGCCTACTACGCCATCCATCACATGCGGGCGATCGTACGGGACCATCATCAACTTCTGCTACCGAGTAAACTCCAAGATTGGGCCGCGAGCGTGTCGGCAATCCAGGACGCGGACCTCCGACAAGAATTCTTTCGCATCCAGTCGGAGTTTGCGGAAATCATCCATCAAGATGTCCTTCGTACCTCGGGGCAGTTCTACCTCAGAAATCAACCGTCCAACAGTGAC
>NW_021232190.1:0-607 GCF_002162155.2 Triticum dicoccoides | reverse complement strand
GATAACACACACGGTTTCTAGAATGTAAACGTGTTGGATCAATGAACAATCACACGCGACTTCCTCTGGAAAACTGTTTGCATCAGGCCACCTTGCAAAAATGTTTTCCACATAAAAAATGTGTGTGATGGACAGCCTATGCCACACAGTTTCTTATAGGCACCGTGTGTGAAGCATTCAATAATGCAAACGATAAAATTGTTAATATCGTCTGCAATGGCAATGCTATCACGGGCGATTTGATGGGGAAAATTATGTGCAATGTACGTGCGAATGGAAATGTTTGTCTTGGATTCACCGTGTGGGGTGTACATGTGAACGAAAAATATTTCTTGGATTGACTGTGTCGGATGTACATACGAACAGAAACGTATGTTTTAGATTCGCTATGTGGGATGTACTTACAAACGGAAACGATTGGGCATGTATAATTGTCTGTGATGGCTCGCTTGATCACACACAAGCTCTTGTTGCCCCGCGTGTGTGACCGGAGGGCCTATCCCCGATGGTTTCTGGGTCGTGTGGGAAGGACCCCCCCTATTACACACACAGGCAAGGCGACGGTTTAAAACTCCGTTGCAAAAAAGGGGTAAAACCATTTGTATAG
>NW_021232189.1:0-1157 GCF_002162155.2 Triticum dicoccoides | reverse complement strand
TTGGTTGGGCGGGGCGGCGCTGGCTCGCGGCGGCCGGGCGTGGAGAGGGTGGCGGCGCGGCGAGGGAGTTTGAGGGGGCCAGCGAGAGAAGGAGGTGGGAGGGATTTGGGTGGCTCGTGTTGTGGCAGGAGGTGGGGGGAAGAAGGCGGTCGTGGGTGGGTTGGAACGGACGAGTGGATAAGGTGGGGTGGGTGGGTGGTTGCGGTTTAGTTTGGTTCGGGGTAGGGGTTCGGCTCGCACGGGTTGGGTGGGCACAGGTGTGCAGAATAAGATTAGGTGTGCATAATAAGGTTTTAAGGGGTGTTATTAGAATAAGATCTTAAGGGGTCTTAAGGGTTGTGAATAGGCTAAGGGATTGACAGCAATTGCTACCATCGAGATTTCAGCCAAGACAGGAGCTACTTCATGTGAAGACCAACTAGTTGAATAGCTAGTGCTAGTAGTATGCGGAGGTTCCGTTCGTGTACTTGGGGATCATGGGAAGACCACTCAGTTAGTTTTTCACAGGGTCAGTCATACAAAGAACCATGGTCAACGGATACTAGGTTTGAGGTGGAGATGTTCAACGGAACTGGAAACCTGGGGTTATGGCAGACAAGGATGAAAAAATTTGTTGGCACAACAAGGATGCTTGAAGGCGTTGCAGGGTGTCAGGCCAGTTAAGATGGACGATGATGGTTGTGAGGAGTTGCAGATGGTTGCAGTCAGAAAAGTTCGGCTCAGGTCAGACACATAGGGCAGTTGGCCTGGACAGTCTGATGGATCGACACAAGTCGGTTGGTACAGAAGACGGTGGTGGGATCAGCGACAACGACATAGGAGCGTGATGCTGACGCTGACCGACTTCTGGGCGTGGAAACACGTGGCGCGAGCCCAAGGGCTTGTATGGCTTCGACAAGACTATGGCGTGGGGTTGATTCAAGATGGCGTACGCATGTGAGCTTGAAGTCGACGGGACGCGAGGGTGGACTGATCATCTACCATGGAGTCATGTTGAAGGTGGAGCTGGATTGAGGGGCTACGGAGTAAGTCGACGGGGCCGAAGCCTATTCAGCAGGCGGAAAAAGCGAGGAACACGTAGTTCGGACTGGAGCTCAGTGGTCTGATAGAAGTGTGAAACTCGTCATCGGTCGGTAATGATCGGTGGTACTCTGCAG
>NW_021232188.1:0-522 GCF_002162155.2 Triticum dicoccoides | reverse complement strand
TAGCCTCACCTATACTTGGATCCAAATACTAAAGAGACTGAAATCAAGTTATTGAGCATTTATTATCCTCCAAACCCTCCAATCCAGAACTCGCATGTGTTAAAGGAGAGGCATTAAATGAGGGGAGAGAGGGCTAATACATATTTTAGTAGGTTTCCTATGACTAAAAAATTTTAGCCTCAAGACTAGTCCTAGCCTCTCTTTAGTCAGGGATGCTTGGAACTTTAGCCTTTAAAAGAGACTATTTTTAGTCAGACTAAAAATAGTCCCTTGGATCCAAGCACCCTCTCAGCCTAGCGCACCGTCTCAATTCCCAAATCCCAAATAAAGGGGCCAGCCCAGCCCGGCCGGCAGGACCCCAACCAAACAATAGATTGGATTTTCAACACCCGGGTGTCTAGGCACCCGGTTATCTCAGCCTAGCTGCTCGGGATCTGGACCGGGCCTGTACCCCTGGTTCTATTAACAGTCTATAGGATTCCTTTAAGCGCCAGCTCTGGGCCTATTCTCTCACTGTTCATC
>NW_021232187.1:0-1092 GCF_002162155.2 Triticum dicoccoides | reverse complement strand
CAGAATTTTGTCAAAACTTTGAAGAAGAAACCAGCCGACTGGAGCCAAACCTCGACCCCGTCAATTCTCCGGTGAACGACGAAGTTGCCATGGATGTTTTCCGACTGGAGTCTCGTGTTGCAGCTGTCGTGGACTATCTCGCAAGGCTGAAGGCCGCCACATCTCGCATCGACTCGACGCTCTGGCCTGAGGAGACACTTCAGAATGACCTTGAGTCGCTGATGGCCCGCTTGAACACGATCCCTGGTCGAGTGCAGGAGTGGAAGAAGTCCTCGGCTCGGTGTGGTGCAGATGTCGCTCTGTGTCTGGCCCGAGTCCACTGCAAAGATGCACGAGAAGAGAAGCTGGCGGCCCTTCGGGTGGCCAATACCAAGAAGCACGACTTCAGATCCTTTATGGAAACTTTCCTTGCAGCTGCCACTCGGATCGCCGACGGGATTGACCTTGATGAATTTGTTGCACCTTCCAGCCCTCCACAGGAGGGGTAAAAAACTTCTTATGGCTCAACGTTTTAAATTTGCCTCGGTATGCCGAGTGAAATTGTAACCGACAAACCTTAACAGGCTTGACGCCTGAGCACTTTCGGTTCCTTTAGATGTCGATTCAAACTTGGATTTGGTGCTTGAATACGATTGCCTTCGGCTCGGAATGTCTTTTGCAGGTTCAAAGCAAGGTGCCTGTGCTGCAATCGACTTATTCTTTAGTCCACTTAGACGAGCACTGGGCTGCAGCTAAGCCCTCCGAATGAGAGGGTTGCTCTCCACTTGGCAGGGTTTTTATACCTTAGGCGAGCGCTTGGACTGCAGCTAAGCCCCCGAGTGATAGGGTTGCTCTTCACTCGGTAGGATTTTTGTAACTTAGGCGAGCACAGGGCTGCAGCTAAGCCCCCGAGTGAGAGGGTTGCTCTTCACTCGGTAGGATTTTCACAACTTAGGCGAGTGCTTGGACTGCAGCTAAGCCTCCGAGTGGGAGGGTTGCTCTTCACTCGGTAGGATTTTTATAACTTAGGCGAAACGGATTCGCAGCTAAGCCTCCGAGTGGGAGCCTGGCTCACCACTCGGTAGGATTTTTATAACTTAGGCGAGTGCTTGG
>NW_021232186.1:0-426 GCF_002162155.2 Triticum dicoccoides | reverse complement strand
GTATCGTAAAACGCGATGAATCTTTCTCTCTGATTTTTTCTCCGTGAAAGTGAATACATAGAGTTGGAGTTGACGTCGGTGGAGGTCCAAGGGGCCCACGAGGCAGGGGGCGTGCCCTAGGGGGGGCCCATCCTCATGGACAGGGTGTGGGCCCCCTGACTTTGATTCTTTCGCCAATATTTTTATTAATGCCAAAAAGTTGCTCCGTGGATTTTTTAGGTCATTCCAAGAACTTTTATTTCTACACAAGAATAACACCATGGCAGTTCTGCTGAAAACAGCGTCAGTCCGGGTTAGTTCCATTCAAATCATGCAAGTTAGAGTCCAAAACAAGGGCAAAAGTGTTTGGAAAAGTAGATACGACGGAGACGTATCAAGCCACCCCAGGCGCTTCCTTGGCCCACTGGATGTCACGACCGGTTCTCC
>NW_021232185.1:0-1107 GCF_002162155.2 Triticum dicoccoides | reverse complement strand
AATATGTCATTTCTTAAGCATATTATATCATTTTAGAGCTAGCTAAGCATATTAAGTTATTTTGGAGGAAAAGATGCTAAGTATAGGTCATTTTAGAGCTATCCTAGGTTAAATATGTCATTTTTAAGCTAGCAAACATATTAAGTCATTTTGGAGGAAAAATGCTAAGTATAGGTCATTTTAGAGCTATCCTAGGTTAAATATGTCATTTTGGAGCTAATTAAGCTTATTATGTAATTTTTGAGCTAGCTAAGCATATTGAGTCATTTTGGAGGAAAAAAATGCTAACTATGGGTCATTTTAGAGCTAGCCTAGGTTAAATAGGTCATTTTGGAGCTAAGTAAGGTTATTATGTCATTTGGGGCTAGCTAAGCATATGAAGTCATTTAGGACCTAAAATATGTCATTTCTTAAGCATATTATATCATTTTAGAGCTAGCTAAGCATATTAAGTCATTTTGGAGGAAAGGATGCTAAGTATAGGTCATTTTAGAGCTATCCTAGGTTAAATATGTCATTTTTAAGCTAGCTAAGAATATTAAGTCATTTTGGAGGAAAATGCTAAGTATAAGTCATTTTAGAGCTATCCTAGGTTAAATATGTCATTTTGGACCTAATTAAGCTTATTATGTCATTTTTGAGCTAGCTAAGCATATTGAGTCATTTTGGAGGAAAAAATGCTAACTATGGGTCATTTTAGAGCTAGCCTAGGTTAAATAGGTCATTTCTGAGCTAAGTATGGTTATTATGTCATTTTGGAGCTAGCTAAGCATATGAAGTCATTTAGGACCTAAAATATGTCATTTCTTAAGCATATTATATCATTTTAGAGCTAGCTAAGCATATTAAGTCATTTTGGAGGAAAAAATGCTAAGTGTAGGTCATTTTAGAGCTATCCTAGGTTAAATATGTCATTTTTAAGCTAGCTAAGCATATTAAGTCATTTTGGAGGAAAACAATGCTAAGTATAGGTCATTTTAGAGCTATCCTAGGTTAAATATGTCATTTTGGAGCTAATTAAGCTTATTATGTAATTTTTGAGCTAGCTAAGCATATTAAATCATCTTGGAGGAAAAAAATGCTAAGTATAAGTCATTTTAGAGCTAG
>NW_021232184.1:0-2122 GCF_002162155.2 Triticum dicoccoides | reverse complement strand
AGGAAACCAGTTTCTAGATACACAGCAAGAACTAAGTTAGGAAGATATGACTGGTTTATGCCCAACACAGATAGGGAATATATGATGATTTCACATGGCAGATTGTTTCTATCTCACTTTTATCTCATAAAATGTCAAAAGGGTATTATTTGTTTCCCCCATACCTTCCTTACAAATAAGAAAATTTGACTGGTTCCTGGCCAGTTGATTCCAAATATGCAGGTCAAGAACAAATACCGCGAACAATTAATTGCAACTGGCAAAAAAGCATACATAGTCTACACAGAAATAATGAAGAAATTCAATGGACAAAAAAGAAATAGTGCCATATTGGGGATTAATAAATTCTATGAACCATGAGGCAATCTAAAACACTTAGTCCTCCAGGGCTAAATCCACTCAAATGGTGACCATCACCACAGCCCAACAAAACTAGAGATTGCCATCGCGCGATGGCGAGCACAATGCTCACCATGACATGTCGTGGACACAAACAGAAGAAGAGAAATGGTGGCGCTAGTTATCACAACAAACCGTCACCATAGCCCCAAATCCTAGAAATTTCCATGGCCAGCATAGAACCTACCACGGCTTGATGGCCATGGACACACAGAGCGAAAGAGAAAGCACATGAGAGGAAGGGAGTGCCTTATCTTACCTACACCACCACTGCAGCTCTATCACAACAACGATCGCATCTGCAAGAGGAAAACACAAATGAAGACAGAACAACTTTGGGAAACAAGTGAGCAAAGGTCCATGGCTTTAAAGAATGTAACCATGTGTTGAGGGTTGATAAGCAAGATGTAGGACGCATACAATGGGAGCCCAGATCAGGGACTCACCCAAGTAGTTGTAGCTGATGCATTCATGGAAGCCCAGATCATCACACCGTGTACGGACTGCTGGACCGTCTCGATGCCGAGCGCCTTCTAGTTGGCAAACCAAATTCCACATGTCCCTTGAGCTTATCAAGTTCCCTCAACCTGTAACAGCCTAGTCAGATCTCTCTCGAATGTACAAGACACAAAATTATAGCATAACAATATTCGAGCGTATCAAAACTCAAAAGGTAGAGGTCAAGTCTCAAGTGCATCGCATACATAGTCTGCATGGAAATAATGAAAAAATCCGGTAGACAAACCAGAAATAGTGCTGGATTGGGGATTAATTGATTATATAAACCACAAGTCAAACTAAAAAGCTTGTTTCCGGGGCTAAATCCACGCAAAGGGCGGCCATCACCATAGCCCAAAAGACTAGAGCTTTCCATGGCACGATGGCGAGAACGGAGCTCACCACGACACGATGGATGTGGACACAAAGAGCAGAAGAGAAATAGTGGCACTAGTTATCACAACATACCATCACCATAGCCTCAAACCCTAGAAATTTGCATGGCCAGCATAGAACCTACCATGGCTCGATGGCCATGGAGACACAGAACAGAAGAGGAAGCATAGGAGAGGAAGGGAGTGCCTTATCTTACCTACGCCACCTCTGCAGCATTGGGGAGAACACAAATGAAGAAGAACAACTTTGGGGAAACAAGTGAGCAAAGTTCCATGGCTGTAAAGAATGTAATCATGTGTTCAGGGTAGATAAGCACTATGCACGATGCATGCATTTGAAGCTAATCCACGACACATATGATTTAAGCAAATCATGATAAATATTGACCAAACCAAATGAAAAAAAATTCTCGAATGTATGTTCTGGAACCCATTCAGCAATGCAACATCATCCCTCACCATCTAAGAACGGAATACTACACATTGCACATCACCAAGACAACACTACACAAGCCCATGCCTTGGTGAAAAAAGGCCTATAAAATCAAACGTCACCTAGTAGACCGTACCAACTTGAAACCAAGCTTCTTCCATGATGCTCTGTTAAAATAAGCTCTGTGGCAAGTCACAATCAGTCAAGCCATCGTATTCCTATATTCACTGCACGCAGCACCAGCACATAGGAATAGGTCAAGCATGCCACACTTCTTATCAGTACCACAAAGCACATCACTAACATTTGGTAAGAAATCATGTAGAGAATATCACTCTTTTCTTGTTCAATCCTATCAAAGAAGACAAAGAATCACCTACCAATACTACCAAGAAGC
>NW_021232183.1:0-689 GCF_002162155.2 Triticum dicoccoides | reverse complement strand
AATGCCCGAAGAGGCGGGACGCGTCTCCGGTGCGCGGCCTCCCCTCACGGACGGTGATGACACGGTAGTAGACGTTCTAAAGTAACGATGCGGCGTCAATATTACTAAATACTCGGAGCGCGATAAAATCAAGAGTTTTTTTGCACGATATGGGCACATGTGCTATAGGAACGATGGTATTTTTTCATAATTTTTGGTGATGGAGAAGTATCCGAAAAATTCCCTCTACGCGGATTGCCCTTCGCGCGTCTACGGTTGTGGCCAGCGGCCTCCAGGGGCTAGCATGCTGCCAAATCTTGCGTAGGCGGCCTCTCACAAGTCTGGAAGTGTTGTGGCGGTTGCAAACGCCTGGCACGCGTGTTCGCGGTGTGCCCCCCTCACGGACGGCGCTGCCACCGGCACCTGGAGGGGGGAAACGGACGTGTGGGGTCTACACGGAGGGGATCTTGCTGTGGGTCTGGACCGGATGTTGCTCCAAAGTGTTACTATGGGCTGACCTAACACAACCGGGTGGGGAGGTCCACTGGTCAAAGCCCGTCCGTGCAAAGTCAAAGGGCTAGATCCCGTGGTCAAACGCTACAGGGTTAGGCGGGACGGGGGCACTTGGGGGGTAGCAATGCCACCGGAGCGTCGCACCGGGCCCTCATACATGCGCGGTGGTGTGGTGGCTTGTCCGAAGAGGCGGGACG
>NW_021232182.1:0-2168 GCF_002162155.2 Triticum dicoccoides | reverse complement strand
TGCGATGCTTATGTGAAAAAGTTCAGGCTGATAAGCTCGAACCCAAAGCGGATAAATGCATCTTCATAGGACACCCAAAACAGTTGGGTATACCTCCTGTCTCAGATTCGAAAGCAATAAAGGATTGTTTCTAGAATCGGGTCCTTTCTCGAGGAAAAGTTTCTCTCGAAAGAATTGAGTGGGAGGATGGTGGAGACTTGATAAGGTTATTGAACCGTCTCTTCAACTAGTGTGTGGCAGGGCACAGGAAGTTGTTCCTGTGACACCTACACCAATTGAAGTGGAAGCTTATGATAGTGATCATGAAACTTCAAATCAAGTCACTACCAAACCTCGTAGGATGACAAGGATGCGTACTACTTCAGAGTGGTACGTAATCCTGTCTTGGAAGTCATGTTGCTAGACAACAATGAACCTACGAGCTATGGAGAAGCGATGGTGGGCCCGGATTCCGATAAATGGCTCAAGGCCATAAAATCCGAGAGAGGATCCATGTATGAAAACAAAGTGTAGACTTTGGCAGAACAGCTCGATGGTCGTTAGGCTGTTGAGTGTAGATGGATTTTAAAAGGAAGACGGACAATGATGGTAAATGTCACCATTAAGGAAGCTCGACTTGTCGTTAAGAAGTTTCCCGACAAGTTCAAGGAGTTGACTGCGGTGAGACTTTCTCACTCATAGCGATGCTAAGAGTCTGTTGGAATTATATTAGCGATTACTGCATTATTTATGAAATCTTGCAGATAGGATGTCAAAACATTGTTTCCTCGATGATTTTCTTGAGGAAAGGTTGTATGTGATACAACCAGAAGGTTTTTTCAATCCTGAAAGATGCTAAGAAGTATGCAAAGCTCCAGCAATCCTTCTAAGGACTGGAGTAAGCATCTCGGAGTTGGAATGTATGCTTTGATAAGATGATCAAAGTTTTGGGTGTATACAAAGTTTATGAGAAACTTGTATTTCCAAAGAAGTGAGTGGGAGCACTATAGAATTTCTGATGAGTATATGTTGTTGACATATTATGGATCAGAAATGACGTAGGATTTCTGGAAAGCATATAGGGTTATTTGAAAGTGTTTTTCAATGGAAGGCCTGGATTAAGCTACTTGAACATTGAGCATCAAGATCTATGAGGATAGATCAAAACGCTTAATGGTACTTTCAAATGAGCACATACCTTGACATGATCTTGAAGGTGTTCAAGATGGATCAGTCAAAGAAGGAGTTCTTGCCTGAGTGGTAAGGTATGAAGTTAAGACTTAAAGCTCAACCACGGCAAAATAGAGAGAAAGGACGAAGGTCGTCCCCTATGCTTAAGACGTAGGCTCTAGAGTATGCTATGATGTGTACCGCACCTGAAGTGTGCCTTGCCATGAGTCAGTCAAGGGGTACAAGAGTGATCCAAGAATGGGTCACAGGACAGCGGTCAAAGTTATCCTTAGTACCTTAGTGGACTAAGGAATTTTCTCGGTTATGGAGGTGATAAAGAGTTCGACGTAAAGAGTTACGACGATGCAAGCTTAACACCTATCCGGATAGCTCTGAGTAGAGATACCGGATACGTATAATGGAGCAACAATTTAGAATAGCTCCAAGTAGAACAGTTATTTGAAATGGCTCCAAATAGAGCGTGTTAGCTGCATCTAGGAGATGACATAGAGATTTGTAAAGCACACACGAATCTGAAAGGTTCAGACTCGTTGACTATAACCTCTCTCACAAGCATAACATGATCAAACCCAGAACTCTTTGGGTGTTAGTCACATGGGGATGTGACCTTGAGTGTTAATCACATATCGATGTGAACTGGATTATTGACTCTAGTGCAAGTGGGAGACTGTTGGAAATATGCCCTAGAGGCAATAATAAATTAGTTATTATTATATTTCCTTGTTCATGATAATCGTTTATTATCCATGCTATAATTGTATTGATAGGAAACTCAGATACATGTGTGGATACATAGACAACACCATGTCCCTAGTAAGCCTCTAGTTGACTAGCTCGTTGATCAATAGATGGTTACGGTTTCCTGACCATGGACATTGGATGTCATTGATAACAGGATCACATCATTAGGAGAATGATGTGATGGACAAGACCCAATCCTAAGCCTAGCACAAAGATCGTGTAGTTCGTATGCTAAAGCTTTTCTAATGTCAAGTATC
>NW_021232181.1:0-1693 GCF_002162155.2 Triticum dicoccoides | reverse complement strand
GATACTTGACATTAGAAAAGCTTTAGCATACGAACTACACGATCTTTGTGCTAGGCTTAGGATTGGGTCTTGTCCATCACATCATTCTCCTAATGATGTGATCCTGTTATCAATGACATCCAATGTCCATGGTCAGGAAACCGTAACCATCTATTGATCAACGAGCTAGTCAACTAGAGGCTTACTAGGGACATGGTGTTGTCTATGTATCCACACATGTATCTGAGTTTCCTATCAATACAATTATAGCATGGATAATAAACGATTATCATGAACAAGGAAATATAATAATAACTAATTTATTATTGCCTCTAGGGCATATTTCCAACAGTCTCCCACTTGCACTAGAGTCAATAATCCAGTTCACATCGATATGTGATTAACACTCAAGGTCACATCCCCATGTGACTAACACCCAAAGAGTTCTGGGTTTGATCATGTTATGCTTGTGAGAGAGGTTATAGTCAACGAGTCTGAACCTTTCAGATTCGTGTGTGCTTTACAAATCTCTATGTCATCTCCTAGATGCAGCTAACACGCTCTATTTGGAGCCATTTCAAATAACTGTTCTACTTGGAGCTATTCTAAATTGTTGCTCCATTATACGTATCCGGTATCTCTACTCAGAGCTATCCGGATAGGTGTTAAGCTTGCATCGTCGTAACTCTTTACGTCGAACTCTTTATCACCTCCATAACCGAGAAAATTCCTTAGTCCACTAAGGTACTAAGGATAACTTTGACCGCTGTCCTGTGACCCATTCTTGGATCACTCTTGTACCCCTTGACTGACTCATGGCAAGGCACACTTCAGGTGCGGTACACATCATAGCATACTCTAGAGCCTACGTCTTAAGCATAGGGGACGACCTTCGTCCTTTCTCTCTATTTTGCCGTGGTTGAGCTTTAAGTCTTAACTTCATACCTTACCACTCAGGCAAGAACTCCTTCTTTGACTGATCCATCTTGAACACCTTCAAGATCATGTCAAGGTATGTGCTCATTTGAAAGTACCATTAAGCGTTTTGATCTATCCTCATAGATCTTGATGCTCAATGTTCAAGTAGCTTAATCCAGGCCTTCCATTGAAAAACACTTTCAAATAACCCTATATGCTTTCCAGAAATCCTACGTCATTTCTGATCCATAATATGTCAACAACATATACTCATCAGAAATTCTATAGTGCTCCCACTCACTTCTTTGGAAATACAAGTTTCTCATAAACTTTGTATACACCCAAAACTTTGATCATCTTATCAAAGCATACATTCCAACTCCGAGATGCTTACTCCAGTCCTTAGAAGGATTGCTGGAGCTTTGCATACTTCTTAGCATCTTTCAGGATTGAAAAAACCTTCTGGTTGTATCACATACAACCTTTCCTCAAGAAAATCATCGAGGAAACAATGTTTTGACATCCTATCTGCAAGATTTCATAAATAATGCAGTAATCGCTAATATAATTCCAACAGACTCTTAGCATCGCTATGAGTGAGAAAGTCTCACCGCAGTCAACTCCTTGAACTTGTCGGGAAACTTCTTAACGACAAGTCGAGCTTCCTTAATGGTGACATTTACCATCATTGTCCGTCTTCCTTTTAAAATCCATCTACACTCAACAGCCTAACGACCATCGAGCTGTTCTGCCAAAGTCTACACTTTGTTTTCATACATGGATCCTCTCTCGGATT
>NW_021232180.1:0-3121 GCF_002162155.2 Triticum dicoccoides | reverse complement strand
AAAAAAAAAGAGGAGAAGAAAGAATAGAGGAGAAGACTCCTCTATTCTTTCTTCTCCTCTTTTTTTCTTCTTCTTCCTCTTTTTTTTTATCGGGAACGAGGGTCATCGAGGGTCGCCGAGCGGTAGAGGAAACCCTAATTAAATAGCAAGTATCGTCGGTGTGAGATACATGTGGCCGTCGGTGTCGGACACTACATCCACATCCCACAAGTGACGCGGGCGTCGATGCCCACGTCACTTGTGAGACATAGATGCAGTGTCGTCGTTGTTGTTGTCGATATACCCCCTCCCGATAGCTTCATGTATTTTTAAGAAGGAAAAAACAAGCATATTATTTTCCCATGTACGTATGTCGTCGTTGTCGATATACCCCCTCCCGATAGCTTCAACACGTGGGGGGGTCGATATTACCCCCTCCTTGAAGCGTTCTCGAGGCCACCCCTAACCCTTGAAGCGTTGTCGAGGCCACCCGAAACCCTAGAGAAGCAGCATCGAGGCCATTAATTAATATGATTCCTTATTGTGATTAGCTAGATAGTTCTACGTTTACAACTAATATATCCATATCTGTCATGTTTGAATAATAATTGCCATGTTGTAAATATTTGTAGAAACTATGGACGCCCCGCCCCGAGACGAAGCACAAGAAGCATTATTGAGGGACATAATCGCAAAAGGATGTGATGTTGTCTGCTCGTTGATGTTTCTCAATGACACTGATGGTCTGGAAGGAGAGGGTGAAGAAGCAGCTGGCTATGATTATGATGGCTCCGATGACCCAATGCCTGTGCAAGAAGGAGAGGGTGAAGAAGTAGACCGTGAGGACAGCTCTGGTGATCACCGAACCGAGTCCGGCCAGGTATATATATTATTTAAGCCTGTGCTGACTAGCTAATCGATGCATTCATTGTTTTGGTATGTACACATATTAATTAACTCTCGTCTTTGTTCTTTTCCCTAGCCCTCTGGATCGAGCACAACTTCGGTAAAGAGACGAGACCCGAAGAAAAAGTTGAGTTCGGATGAAAAGTTTGAGATCATAGAAATCGCGCGCGACGGCCAACCGATTGAACCCATCCGGACAAAGAAGGCATTTGTTGCTCAGTGCGGGGTTCTGGTTAGTGACAAGATCCCGATTAGCATCCAGCAATGGTATAAGCCTAAGAACGATCATGAGGTGTCTTATGTCAATGATATGCAGAAAAATGATCTTTGGACTGAGCTGAAGACAAATTTCACCCTACCGCCAGAGGATGATCCGGAGAAGCCAGTTGAGCAATTAATCAAGTCTTTTGCTCTTAAGAAGATGGCAGACCTATTCAGGAATTGGAAGAAAGACCTGAATAAGTTTGTCGATAAAAAAGAGACCCCAGAATTCAAGGGCAAATATGAGAAGATCAGAGATGACTGGCCCGCATTTGTGGCCCACAAGACATCGGAAAAGAGTAAAAAGATGTCGGCGACAAACAAGAAAAATGCTGCGAAGAAGAAGCTTCACCATCGCACGGGGTCAGGTGGCTACCTCTCAGCCCGGCCTAAGTGGGCCAAGGCTGAGAATGATCTGCTTGATAAAGGGATCGAACCAGAGACAATGAACTGGCCAGACCGTTGCTGGACTTGGTTCTTCGGGGCTGGCGGAACCTTGGACCCTGTATCAGGGAAGTGCATTTGGACGGACGGACAATTGGACATACCAGTCAAGAGGCTTCAGCAATATATCGAAGCAGCGCAGCAAGGGACGTTCTTTCCAGACAGAGAGAACAACGAGCTCACAATGGCCCTCGGGAATCCTGAGCACCCTGGACGGACACGAGGCACGCCAGGCTCCGTTTCGTGGAAGGTTGTGTTTCCGGACGAAGGCGATTATAAATGCCAGGAGAGGAGGAAGAAAGTGCAGCAGACCGAACTGCAGGCGCTGCATGCAAGGGTACAAGCGATAGAGGAACGATAAGCAGATCGCAGCAAACAACATGTCGAAGCTTCCCCCAAAGCTACCCCGCCATCTCAGCGGAGAAGCAGCGTGGCTTCCACTGAGCTGCTTCAGCCGGAGCATGCGTTGACGGCTCCTGCCAGCTATCCTGTGGATGCTATCACGGAGGCTAAAAATTGCCACCTTATGGCGCAATGGATGAATTTGAAGGTCAAGGCGGCTGTTGGCTCTGTTTATCCTACTAAACCCGACGCAACTTTTCACTGCCGGCCGATTCCAGAAGGATATGCTAGGGTGATGGTGGATGAAATAACGGAGGGATTTGAGGTCCTCTGGCTTGACCACCCTATCGGTGAAGGGGAGACTCGGATGGGTTCTGCTCTAAAGACTCCATGCCTATGGCGGAAGGATCTCATCAACCTTCCGAACTGGACGCCTCCGCCTCCTCCTCCTCCTCCGACAAGTCAGGGCACTCCGCCTCCTCCACCGCCTCCTCCTCCGGCGAGTGAGATCAGGGCACTCGGTCGGCTCCTTCTCCGGCGCGTGGCGGCACTCCGCCTCCTTCTCCGCCTACGCCGGCGCACCCGAGCAGCCATCCTCCTCCTTCTCCGCCTTGTCAGCCAGGGCGGAAGAGACCCGCCGCCGCTCCGGCTGCTCCGACGCGTCGTAGTCCTTCTCCTCCGCCTCGTAAGTAAGGAAAGAAGACATCCGCTCCGTCTACTCTGGCGGCGTCTAGCAGTATAGCCAAAGGCGGGAGGACATACAGATTCGGTCCTTCTCTGAAGACTCCAGAGAAGTTACCGTACGAGAGGACCGAGGAGGAAAACGCGAAGATCGCGCGGACCGAAGTGAATGACTTCTTTGAAGGGTTGAAAGCAAAGAGACATCCACCTCCGAAGGAGAAGGTAGATCCGGTGAAAGCGAAGCGCACTCTGGCTGCCCTCACAAAACCACCCAAGTCTCCGCCGAAAGGCAACTATGAGCGCATTATTGGAAAGGCATTTGCCGAAGCGGAGAGGTCGGGAAGTACTAAAAGTGATCAAAGGATGAAAGAACGACGAGCTGGGAAACAAATTGCCCAGCTCGGCGAACAAGCGAAGCAATCGTGCCCCCCGCTCAAGGTGCCTGTTAGCGACATCATCAATCCGAGGATGGTGCCCGGTTATGGCAATCCTAGAGATTACCTGCCCG
>NW_021232179.1:0-3755 GCF_002162155.2 Triticum dicoccoides | reverse complement strand
TTCTTCAACAATTATCGGTTAGTATCGGTTGAACCTAAGTTTTTGCTTCTTCACATGAGTTGTGCTATCCTTGCAATGTCATTTTATTTTATTTTGCTTTCTGTTTGAATAAAGTACTATCTGAAATACTTAAATGAGAGAGAGTCCTCATGTAGTTAAATAGTTGTTTGACTACTCATTGATCTTCACTTATATCTTTTTGGAGTAGTTTGTCATTTACTTGTGTGCTTTACTTATATCCTATGAGTAAATGGTTGAATGAGTTGAATACCATAAATCTGAAATTATATATGTTTCATATGCTTATCCCATGGGGAGTAATGACTTCACATATAAGAAGTAGAGGTGGTAAATTTATTGAATGTTAGCAAACATTGTATTGTTCACTTGAACAATTCATGAAAGAATATTGAAGGAAGGGAGATTTCACATATAAATATACTATCTTGGACATCTTTTGTAATTGTGAGCACTCATTAAAATATGACATGCTAAAAAGTTGATGTTGGACAAGGAAGACAACGTAATGGGTTATGTATTCCTATATCTGAAAAGTTATATTGTCTTGGATCATCCAACATGTTGAGCTTTCCTTTCCCTCTCATCCTAGCCAAATTCTTTGCATCAAGTAGAAATACTACTTGTGCTTCCAAACATCCTTTAAACCAGTTTTGCCATGATAGTCCACCATACCTACCTATGGATTGAGTAAGATCCTTCAAGTAAGTTGTCATCGGTGCATGCAATAAAAATTGCTCTCTAAATATGTATGATCTATTAGTGCAAAGAAAATAAGCTTTATACGAACTTGTGATAGGGAAGAAATAAAAGCGATGGACTGCATAATAAAGGTCTTTATCACAAGCGACAATATAAAGTGACGTTCTTTTGCATTAATATTTTGTGCATCCAACCACAAAAGCGCATGACAACCTCTGCTTCCCTCTGCGAAGGGCCTATCTTTTACTATTATCTTCTACCCTTGTACAAGAGTCATGGTGATCATCACCTTTCCTTTTTACACTTTTTCCTTTGGCAAGCACTTTGTGTTGGGGTGATCCGGATATATATGTCCACTTGGATGTAGGCATTCATAAATTATTATTGCTGACATTACCCTTGAGGTAAAAGGTTGGGAGGCGAAACTATAAGCCCCTATCTTTCTCTGTGTTCTATTAAAACTTTGAACCCATAAATATCACGTGAGTGTTAGCAATTGTGAAAGATTAAATGATAGTTGAGTATGTGGAGTTTGCTAAATCAAAGCTCTAACATAGACCCTTCCTGAAAATAAGATGAATTGCAATTGTTTGATGACTGAGAATGAAGTTTGCTAGTTTTCAAGAAAGTTTATGGTCTATGCTTTAACATGTGAATAGCTTGTTACTTGATCATGAGAAGTTTTATGAGATGAACTACTATTATGACATATAGTGATGCTAGAAAAGGTGATTGAAATTTTCATTGATCAAACTTATGCACCTGCTAGCATTCACACTTCATAAATTATTTCTTTTATCATTTACCTACTCGAGGACGAGCAGGAATTAAGCTTGGGGATGCTAATACGTCTCCAACGTATCTATAATTTATGAAGCATTCATGCTATTATATTATCTGTTTTGGATGTTTATGGGCTTTATTATACACTTTTATATATTTTTGGGACTAACCTATTAACCGGAGGCCCAGCCCAAATTGTTGTTTTCTTGCCTATTTCAGTGTTTCGAAGAAAAGGAATATCAAACGGAGTCCAAATGGAATGAAACCTTCGAGAGAGTTATTTTTGGAACGGAAGCAATCCAGGAGACTTGGAGTAGACGTCAGGGAGGCTTCGAGGAGGCCATGAGGCAGGGAGACGCGCCCTACCCCCTGGGCGCGCCCCCCACCCTCGTGGGCCCCTCGTGGCTCCCCTGACCGACTTCTTACGCCTATATATGTCCATATACCCTAAAAACATCGAGGAGCACAATAGATCGGGAGTTCCGCCACCGCAAGCCTCTGTAACCACCAAAAACCAATCGACGCCATGTTCCGTCACCCTGACGGAGGGGGGATCCCTCGTCGGTGGCCATCTTCATCATCTTGGTGACCTCCATGACGAGGAGGGAGTAGTTCACCATCGGGGCTAAGGGTATGTACCAGTAGCTATGTGCTTGATCTGTCTCTCTCTCGTGCTCTTGATTTGTCACGATCTTGATGTATCGCAAGCTTTGCTATTATAGTTGTATCTTATGATGTTTCTCTCCCTCTACTCTCTTGTAATGGATTGAGTTTTCCCTTTGAAGTTATCTTATCGGATTGAGTCTTTAAGGATTTGAGAACACTTGATGTATGTCTTGCATGTGCTTATCTGTGGTGACAATGGGATATTCACGTGATCTACTTGATGTACGTTTTGGTGATCAACTTGCGGGTTCAGTGACCTTGTGAACTTATGCATAGGGGTTGGCACACGTTTTCGTTTTGACTCTTTGGTAGAAACTTTGGGGCACTCTTTGAAGTTCTTTGTGTTGGTTGAATAGATGAATCTGAGATTGTGTGATACATATCGTATAATCATGCCCACGGATACTTGAGGTGACAATGGAGTATCTAGGTGACATTAGGGTTTTGGTTGATGTGTGTACTAAGGTGTTATTCTAGTACGAACTCTAGGATAGATCGAACGGAAAGAATAGCTTTGTGTTATTTTACTACGGACTCTTGAATAGATCAATCAGAAAGAATAACTTTGAGTTGGTTTCGTACCCTACAATAATCTCTTCGTTTGTTCTCCGCTATTAGTGACTTTGGAGTGACTCTTTGTTGCATGTTGAGGGATAGTTATATGATGTTATTATTGTTGAGAGAACTTGCACTAGTGAAAGTATGAACCCTAGGCCTTGTTTCCTAGCATTGCAATACCGTTTACGCTCACTTTTACCACTTGTTACCTTGCTGTTTTTATAATTTGAGATTACAAAAACCTATATCTACCATCTATATTGCACTTGTATCACCATCTCTTCGCCGAACTAGTGCACCTATACAATTTACCATTGTATTGCGTGTGTTGGGGACACAAGATACTCTTTGTTATTTGGTTGCAGGGTTGCTTGAGAGAGACCATCTTCAACCTACGCCTCCCACGGATTGATAAACCTTAGGTCATCTACTTGAGGTAAATTTAATACTGTACTACAAACCTCTGCACTTGGAGGCCCAACAACGTCTACAAGGAGAAGGTTGCGTAGTAGACATTAAGTTCGTACCAAAATAACACCTTAAGACACACATCAAGCAAAAACCTAATGTCACCTAGATACTCCAATGTCACCTCAAGTATCCGCGGGTTTGATTATACGATATGCATCACACAATCTCAGATTCATCTATTCAAACCAACACAAAGAACTTCATAGAGTGCCCCAAAGTTTCTACCGAAGAGTCAAGACGAAATCGTGTGCCAACCCCTATGCATATATTCCCAAGGTCACGAAACCCGCAAGTTGATCACCAAAACATACATCAAGTGAATCAATAGAACACCCCATTGTCACCACGGGTATCCCACGCAAGACATACATCAAGTGTTCTCAAATCCTTAAATACTCAATCCGATAAGATAACTTCAAAGGGAAAACTCAATCCATTACAAGAAGGTACAAGGGGAGAAACATCATAAGATCCAACTATAATAGCAAAGCTCGCGGTACATCAAGATCGTGCCATATCAAGAACACGAGAGAGAGAGAGAGAGAGAGAGAGAGAGA
>NW_021232178.1:0-665 GCF_002162155.2 Triticum dicoccoides | reverse complement strand
GGGTCCAAGTCCAGCAGGTGTGTTTCCTTCCAAAAATAACTTCTCCAGTTGATTTCGTTCCGTTTCGACTCCGTCTGATATTCCTTTTCTTCGAAACACTGAAATAGGCATAAAACAGCAAATCTGGGCTGGGCCTCCGGTTAATAGGTTAGTCCCAAAAATAATATAAAAGTGGATATTAAAGCCCAATATTGCCCAAAACAGTAGATAATATAGCATGGAGCAATCAAAAATTATAGATATGTTGGAGACGTATTAAGCATCCCCAAGCTTAATTCCTGCTCGTCCTCGAGTAGGTAAACGATAAAAAAGATAATTTTTGATGTGGAATGCTAGTTGGCATAATTTCAATGTAATTCTTCTTACTTGTGATATGAATATTCAGATCCATAAGATTCAAGACAAAAGTTTAGTATTGACATAAAAATAATAATACTTCAAGCATACTAATAAAGCAATTATGTCTTCTCAAAATATCATGGCCAAAGAAAGTTATCCCTACAAAATCATATAGTCTGGCTATGCTCCATCTTCACGACACAACATATTTAAATCATGCACAACCCCGATGACAAGCCAAGCAATTGTTTCATACTTTTAATGTTCTCAAACTTTTTCAATCTTCACGCAATACATGAGTGTGAGCCATGGACACAGCACTATAG
>NW_021232177.1:0-3706 GCF_002162155.2 Triticum dicoccoides | reverse complement strand
ATATATATATATATATATATATATATATATATATATATATATATATATATATATATATATATATATATATATATATATATGGGGAGATGCAATCTATTGAAGATGACTTGACACAGAGGGTATGGTTGTGCAGCGGCGGCAGTCGATTTTCAAGACCATAGCATGCGGTTGCTAGGATCGCCGAAAAGTGGTGGCGACAACACATGATTGACTATGATAGTGGTGCTCCTCAAGTACTCAGTCTCGAGCTGCAAGGTGAAAACCTAGGTCTGCCCGAGTTGGTTGTACCGGGCTATGGCGATGTTTTTTCGCATCCTTACCTTGTTGAAGGCATTGCTCAGGCTGGTTCTTCAGGGTGAAAACCTAAACTTTGGCTTTTGGTGGACGGATCCCATGACGGTGGCGCTCGAACGTAGCTCCCTTCCTGAAGGTGTTGTTGTTGAAGAATCTCATTGTCCTTGTGGTGGCACGAAATGGTTGGTGCGGATATGGTCATTGTTGTAATTTGTTGATCGTGAATTTGATCGCTTCCTGGGGTTTTTTTTTTGCTTGCTTAGGCACAGCTTTGGTCTTATATGAATTTGCTATTTGCCAGCATATTTTTTGTTGTGTGTGCGTTAGTGTTGGCTGTGTGCATCCTAGCTATGCAAATGCTGGGTGTGTGCTCAATTTGGTCGTATCCTCTTAATGCTTCATTTTGAGTAATAAAATTCACCCTTTGTCAAAAAAAATTGAGGTAGAAGGAAATTCCACATGAGCCTGATGCATGTGTTTGCTCGGACAGGGTTGGGAAAGATGTATTTGGCTTGTCTCCTCCCTCGGTAATGTGCACGCATGCGCTCTTCGTGTTTAGAGAGCTAGAATCAGTATACAGTACACTTCAACAAAAGCATTCAGGAGTGGGTGGAGGAATATACTCATGACTACAACATAGCTATCGGATGATCTAAACATAGTTTTTGGCTGGTATATATAGTCCTTCACAAAGTCCCTCTCTAGCTTCTTTACTTCAATAGCAACCAGTAGTAATTAAGTCAACAAGATATAGCTTTATGTGGGAGCATGTAGTCCTGGACTAGTAGCTATATTTCAGTAAGTAGTGCTACATACACACGCTTTGAGAATGTGTGATAGTGGAGTGAAACAAACATGCTTTGTATTTTCTTATACGAAAAGTGTGAACGGGTCGATCTGGCTATATATGCAAGTTCCATCGATCGACAAATGATGCAACAAGCACTAGGCACGAAGACCTTTCCCATGGACAGGAGTAGCCATGGGGCGCCGTACGACAAAGTGTCCCCGCTCGATCTCCACATGTTGGGCCTGGCCTCGCCACCACCGGCGAGATCCATGGATGGCCCTTCTTGGTTTTATCCAACTCAACCAAGATATTCCGGTGCAAGCTGGTAATATTTTATTGCAATTCAATTCAAGAAATCAAGATTTAATGAAGCTAAAATGTGTATTCGCTAATGGAAGTAGTCGCTACCCCAGTTATGTAAGGCAACGTCTTCGAATGACTAAATTTGGGTACTTATCTCCCTTTTCTCGAATGTATGGCTATAGCGTAGGCCATTCTATTAGCACGACAAATGGTTTTTTACAAGGCGAGAGCAAAAAATTGATGAAAACCACAACGCAGCATTAGCTACCTAGTGTCATTACTTTCAACATGCCTAAAAGCCATCATCCTTGGATCGCGAACCCTAGATAGCAAGCCGTACTCATTCACGAAAGGTCCGTGATTTAGGATGGTAGAAAAAAAGGACTTTCAGGTATGCACACAGGAGGATATATAGCCAAAGGTATCATCCATCCAGCGGACCGACTAGCTATCAGTTGGCATCTTAAATTTTGTTCCAGTTATATGACGGTTGATTCGATGGTCCATTAAATTGAAGTTTGTCTTTTCTCTTCGATTTAATTTAGTTTGAAAATGTAATAAACTTGCAATGGATACAGTTCTTCTATTAAACTCTTCTGAGAGCAATATATATTATAAGTGGAAGTTATGTACATTAATTCATGCGAACAGTTATAATTTGCCATTGCAATGTGATATGTTGTCTAATTAAACTACTAGTAGGTAATCCTTTATGGATTTGATTTACCACTTGTGGCCTGACTTTTCTGGCTGTTATTTTTTATCACTTTTGTTTGTTTTTTTTACATTTTGACGTATTCCTAGAAAATATATCATCTTTATAACATGCATGTACTCCCTCTGTTTTAATTTATTTTGCATATTCGCTTTGTATTTAGTCAAACTTAGTAATCTTTTACCATGTTTATAGAAAATTTTGATAACATCTAAAATACCAAATTAATAAAATCAATACATTTAGATTTGTCATTACATATATTATCGCATCACATAGACTTGTTATTGTAAATGTTCATATTTTTTTCATAAACTTTGTCAAACTTCATACGATTCGATATAGGACAAAGCTAATATGCATAGTAAATAAAAATAGAGGGAGTACAATCCAAAAAGCTCTATGCATATATACTACTTCCTCCGGCTGGGTTTATTGGGTCTCTATTATTGTGGGTCAAACTTTGACTATAAATTTAACTACTAATAAAGCATAAATTACATGTCACAAAATTTATACCGTCCAAAACTTCTGATGAATATAAGTCCAGCAGTATACTTTTTCTAACATATACCTCATATTTTGTTTGTCATATAGATGGTCAACGTTTGACCCGAAATGCGAGGAGGTCCAACATACCCGGATAGAGGAAATAGACAGGTACGGTAGACACGATTCTCAGTTCCCGCGCAAAAAGGATACTCCGATCCAGTAACTATTACTTGCCTCAAAATCATCCCTCAATTGATTGGTACCTACGTATGTACAATTAACTGCTATGAGGTATTGGAGTGAAACAAGCAAGTTAGGTGTTTTCCGATGCGAGCACTGTGAAAGAGTTGATCCTGTTATGGAGGGAGGGTGGCGTGTCATTCGGATAATCCAATCCATCCATTGACGATGGTGCAGCAAACTAGGTCAGGGTAGTCTGCGTCCATGAACGATGGCATTGATTGTTAGAGCGTGTTCAAGTGTATCGTTTGTTGTATCATCACATTCAGTTTCAGGTATCCTTGGACTTAATCTTAAGGACAGTTAGCTTAGCCTGAACGATGGCATTGATTGTTAGAGCGTGCTCCGTATTTAGTTGCTACTCTGCAACCTATATACCGTACTCTCTGAACCTCAAACCAATACAAGTTCAGTTTCTATTCTTCACTCAATTTAAAACTCAGCCCGGCCTCTACTGTTGCTACCATGCTCGCTCGTCTCTTTATGTTAGTTAGCACTGATGATCTTGCACGCGTGCACCGTGACCGATATAAATTTAATAAAAACATAATATATGCCACAGGCCGATCGCTGCAACACTAGTAGAAAAACGACCTAATGTTCAGCACATTAGTTCCGGTTCAGTTACGGCTTCATACTAATGATACCATTAGTTCCGGCTCAAACTACTAAGCATTAGTCCCGGTTCATTTGTGACCTATAGTCCCGGTTTGTGTCACAAACCGGGACTAAAGGGGTGGTGGCAGTCCGGCATTAGGCAGGGGCTCCATGAGCCCCTTCAGTCCCGGTTTGTGACACAAACCAGGACAAACCCCTTTAGTTTCGGTTGGTGGCTCAAACCCGGACTAAAGGGGTTCTGCAATTTTCAAACT
>NW_021232176.1:0-1226 GCF_002162155.2 Triticum dicoccoides | reverse complement strand
TTAAAAAAATGAGAGCTCCTGTACTATGCCTGTAGACATCAAACAAGGCCCCTTTCACAGAAGGAGATGGACGAGGAAAGGAATTACTTGAAGGCCAAAGAAATGGAGGAGAGGAGGGAAGCCAAGGAGAGGAGAACGACGACAAAGGAGAGGAGGGCCAAAGTTGAGCAAGGTGGCCTAAAAAGAAAGAATCACAGAGCATGGAAAATGAGCAAAAGCTCATGTTCATGGACCGAAGTACTCTCTAATACTTAGAGCTTTGATGCAGTCAAGTGTTGGCGATGAGGTCTATGTGAGGCTCCATGGGAGGGTTTGAAGGCTTTGGAGGGTGGCATGTGAGGGTTCATGGGTGGCAATGGAAACAATGGTGCCAATGGTGCCAATGGATAGATTGCAAGCACTAGTGGTGGCAATAGAGTTAATGACATTTGAGAGCTCTATGCATTCATATTCTAGGCACTTTTGTTTGTGTTTGTGTTTGTGTTCCACGATGCTTGCGGTTTTAGGCTTAAATTCGATCTTGAATTTGAGATATTATGGATTTAACATGAATTTGAAATATTGTTGATTATGTGTGTTGCAATGTTGCAAAGTTTAATTATGATGTCATAGTTTGTTTGAATATATATGTAATTGTGTAGCGAAGACGAAGGCCAAATTTTAGGGCACCCATTTTTGTTCTGCTGAAAAGGCAGAAACTTTTCTAGTAATAAAAAACTTCTCTCCCCACACTTAAAATTAGTTTTAAGCCATTAAATAAATGGGCTACTGTTGAAGATGTTCTAATTTGTAGCATGTGTGACCTTACTCTGTAAAACAGAAAGCCTATTCGTAGTTACATCCTTTACAAAAAGTTTCATAGCCCTATTAATACTAACATGTGATTACTCATAAGTTTATATGCCACCACCGCCTCCTCTCTAAGAAAAAAACTTAGTGTTCGTCCGTCTCTTGCTAGTGCCGCTGCCGGCTCGTCTCGTCTCCGGTGGCCTTAGAGTCATGGAGGCGTAGTGGACCCCGGCCCTGCCTGCGGGAGGGATCTTGCTTCAGTTTTAGGTGTTTTTGTGTGTTCATTTACGGTTTCTGTCCTGCTCAGGAAGACGAGGTGGTGGTGACTCCCTGAAGATGGAATAAGGTTCTACCAGCCTAGCCTCCGTTCTGATGATACATCTACCATCGCTGGAGGATGTGTGGAGATGTGTCTCCGGCAGATCTCGCGAGATTCG
>NW_021232175.1:0-391 GCF_002162155.2 Triticum dicoccoides | reverse complement strand
GTTGAACGAGGCGGACCAATAGGCAAAGTTCTCGTCCATCGGCGGTTACCGGGATGTCATCAACAAAAGTAACAGGGTCTTTCTGACAGAATTGTACACAGAGGTGTTTACATAAGCAGGAGAATATTACTGCTTAGATCATATAGATCACCAGTAAGGTTAAACGAAACAATGGAAAGGAAAAGGTGATCATGAGATTAAACAGAACAATGAAAAAGAAAATGTGTTCAAACACACATTTCAGGGATATATCCTTCCCAAGGACAAGCAGAGCATGATATCCATGTCAGGATATAATTTAGAAAACCCTTTAGGTAAGGGGAGAGAAATTTCAAGACATTACCCATACAACGGTGTTAGGATAATTGAGCAAGAAACATCTTAGCATTGG
>NW_021232174.1:0-2347 GCF_002162155.2 Triticum dicoccoides | reverse complement strand
TATGGTCTTGGTGGAGGTCCTGGATGCCTCTCTGTCGCGACCACGGGGTGGTCGGTCGGCCGTATTATGCGCTGGTGATGAAGGTATGTATGCTTCCTCCTCTAATCGGGGGAGCAACTTGCGTTTTGGGTAGCTCTTGGAGGGGCGTTCGAGTTCATACTCTTCGGCCGCGAGGACCTCGGTCCATCTGTCCGCCAGCAGGTCTTGATCAGCATGAAGCTGCTGCTGCTTTTTCTTTAGGCTATTTGCCATGGTCATTAGCCTGCGTTTGAAACGCTCTTGTTCGACGGGATCCTCGGGCACGATGAATTCATCGTCGTCGAGGCTTGCCTCATCTCCGGGGGGAGGTATGTAATTATCATCCTCGACCTCTTCGTCTGCCGCTCTCTCGTGAGGGCTTACTTCTACATCCTCCTGCGCTGAATTTTGCTGGAGGGGATTGTCTTTGGCACTTTTTGGGGTGTTATTATCTCCTGTGCCGGAATCTCCATTCTTGCTGAGGCGAGATTTAGAGCGGCGCC
The DNA here is from genome assembly GCF_002162155.2 of Triticum dicoccoides. Classification (NCBI taxonomy): domain Eukaryota; kingdom Viridiplantae; phylum Streptophyta; class Magnoliopsida; order Poales; family Poaceae; genus Triticum; species Triticum dicoccoides. The sequence goes on along the minus strand of NW_021232174.1, from coordinate 1,826 downwards.
GCTGACGTCGGCGCTTGGGCTGTTTCTTTGAGGAATCTGCCTCCGCTGCTTCCTCGCCGTCCCCATCTTTTGGGGTGTCCACCATGTATATGTCATATGACGAGGTGGACTTCCAGTGCCCTATAGGCGCTGGTTCTTGTTCGTCTCCGGCATCGTCATCCATACCGTCGATGTCTTCGGAGTCATAGTCGAGCCTGTCGGTTAGATCGTCGACAGTGGCTACAAAGTGGGTGGTGGGTGGGGTTTGAATTTCTTCGTCGTCCGCATCCCAACCCTCCTGGCCGTAGTCCGGATAGGCCTCTCCGGATTGTGAGAGATGCTTTAGCGAATTTAGGATATCGCCAAAGGGTGAGTATTGGAAGATGTCCACGGCGGTGAACTCCATGACCGGTGCCCAATCAGATTCGATTGGCAGGGGCGCGGGAGGTTCGGAGTACGGCAGGGAGTCCGGTACGTCGGAATCACGAGCCTTGTAAGGGACAAGGTTAGTGTTCAGCTCCATCGCCGTGGAAGTTGCAGCCCCCGAGGCGGTGTCTAGCCACCGGTCCTCGATCTGCGCGATCGGCTCCGGACTAAGGGTCGGAGCGGATTCATGTGCGGCCACCAAGGCACTGTCCGGCGGCAGAGCTAAATCATGCCCATCGTGGCAGCGCGGCACGCTCGGCTGCAGCTCGAGTCCGTCGAAGATCAAGTCCCCGCGGATATCGTCCGTGAAGTTTAGGCTTCTGAACCTGACCTGATGGCCAGGGGCGTAGCTTTCGATCTGCTCCAGATGGCCAAGTGAATTGGCCCGCAGTGCGAAGCCGCCGAATACGAAGATCTGTCCGGGGAGAAAAGTCTCACCCTAGACGGCGTTGTTGTTGATTGAAGGAGCCATCAAGCCTATCGGTGACGACACAGAGCAGCTCTCAATGAAAGCACCAATGTCGGTGTCAAAACTGGCGGATCTCGGGTAGGGGGTCCCGAACTGTGCGTCTAGGCGGATGGTAAAAGGAGACAAGGGACACGATGTTTTATCCAGGTTCGGGCCCTCTTGATGGAGGTAAAACCCTACGTCCTGCTTGATTAATATTGATGATGTGTATTACAAGAGTGGATCTACCAAGAGATCAAGGAGGCTAAACCCTAGAAGCTAGCCTATGGTATGATTGTTGTAATGGATGTTGTGTCCTACGGACTAAAGCCCTCCGGTTTATATAGACACCGGAGAGGGCTAGGGTTACACAGAGTTGGTTACAATGGTAGGAGATATACATATCCGCATCGCCAAGCTTTCCTTCCACGCCAAGGAAAGTCCCATCCGGACACGGGGCGAAGTCTTCAATCTTGTATCTTCATAGTCTTGGAGTCCGGCGGACAATGATAGTCCGGCTGTCCGGACACCCCCTAGTCCAGGACTCCCTCAGTGGGCACCCTTCAGGACACCCTTATAGTACATCTCGGGCGTGCGATACTCCTTGCCCGGCGGTGGCGCGTCCGTCACAAGCTTCTCGGCATCCAGCTTGCCCCAGTGCACTTTAGCACAGGCAAGGGCCCGACGGGCACCTTCAATGCAGACGGAACGCTTGATGACTTCAATCCATGGACAGGCGTCCACCAGCCGCCGCACCAGACTGAAGTAGCTCCTAGGCATGGCTTCTTTAGGCCACAGCCGAACTATGAGGCCCTTCATGGCCTGTTCGGCCACCTTGTGGAGCTCGACCAGCTACTTCAACTGGTCGCTCAGGGGCACCGGATGTCCGGCCTCAGCATACTGAGACCAGAACACCTTTTCCGTCGAGCTCCCCTCCTCGGCTCGGTAGAACGCGGCAGCATCGGACACACTA
>NW_021232173.1:0-3579 GCF_002162155.2 Triticum dicoccoides | reverse complement strand
CATGAAGAAACTCCATACTGATGGACTTTTGGAACCACTTGATTATGAATCACTTGGTACTTGCGAACCGTGCCTCATGGGCAAGATGACTAAAACGCCATTCTCCGGTACTATGGAGAGAGCAACAGATTTGTTGGAGATCATACATACAGATGTATGTGGTCCGATGAATGTTGTGGCTCGTGGCGGATATCGTTATTTTCTCACCTTCACATATGATTTAAGCAGATATGGGTATATCTACTTAATGAAACACAAGTCTGAAACGTTTGAAAAGTTCAAAGAATTTCATAGTGAAGTTTAAAATCAGCGTAACAAGAAAATAAAGTTTCTACGATCTGATCGTCGAGGATAATATTTGAGTTATGAGTTTGGTCTTCATTTGAAACAATGCGGAATAGTTTCGCAACTCATGCCACCTGGAACACCACAGCGTAATGGTGTGTCCGAACGTCGTAATCATACTTTACTAGATATGGTGCGATCTATGATGTCTCTTACTGATTTAGCACTATCGTTTTGGGGTTATGCTTTAGAGACAGCCGCATTCACGTTAAATAGGGCACCATCGAAATCCATTGAGATGATGCCTTATGAACTATGGTTTGGCAAGAAACCTAAGTTGTCATTTCTGAAAGTATGGGGCTGCGATGCTTATGTGAAAAAGCTTCAACCTGATAAGCTTGAACCCAAATCGGAGAAATGTGTCTTCATAGGATACCCAAAGGAGACTGTTGGGTACACCTTCTATCACAGATCCGAAGGCAAGACTTTTGTTGCTAAATTCAGAGTTTTTCTAGAGAAGGAGTTTCTCTCGAAAGAAGTGAGTGGGAGGAAAGTAGAACTTGATGAGGTAACTGTACCTGCTCCCTTATTGGAAAGTAGTTCATCAGAGAAACCGCTTTCTGCGACACCTACACCAATTAGTGAGGAAGTTAATGATGATGATCATGAAACTTCAGATCAAGTTGTTGCTGAACCTCGTAGGTCAACCAGAGTAAGATCCGCACCAGAGTGGTACGGTAATCCTGTTTTGGAAGTTATGTTACTAGACCATGATGAACCTATGAACTATGAAGAAGCGATGGTGAGCCCAGATTCTGCGAAATGGCTTGAGGCCATGAAATCTGAGATGGGATCCATGTATGAGAACAAAGTGTGGACTTTGGTTGACTTGCCGGATGATCGGCAAGCAATTGAGAATAAATGGATCTTCAAGAAGAAGACTGACGCTGACAGTAATGTTACTGTCTATAAAGCTCGACTTGTTGCGGAAGGTTTTCGACAAGTTCAAGGGATTGACTACGATGAGACCTTCTCACCCGTAGTGATGCTTAAGTCTGTCCGAATCATGTTAGCAATTGCCGCATTTTATGATTACGAAATTTGGCAAATGGATGTCAAAACTGCATTCCTTAATGGATATCTGGAAGAAGAGTTGTATATGATGCAACCGGAAGGTTTTGTCGATCCAAAGGGAGCTAACAAAGTGTGCAAGCTCCAGCGATCCATTTATGGACTGGTGCAAGCCTCTCGGTGCTGGAATAAATGCTTTGATAGTGTGATCAAAGCATTTGGTTTTGTACAGACTTTTGAAGAAGCCTGTATTTACAAGAAAGTGAGTGGGAGCTCTATAGCTTTTCTAATATTATATGTGGATGACATATTGTTGATTGGAAATGATATAGAATTTCTAGATAGCATAAAGGGATACTTGAATAAGAGTTTTTCAATGAAAGACCTCGGTGAAGCTGCTTATATATTGGGCATCAAGATCTATAGAGATAGATCAAGACGCTTAATTGGACTTTCACAAAGCACATACCTTGACAAAGTTTTGAAGAAGTTCAAAATGGATCAAGCAAACAAAGGGTTCTTGCCTGTGTTACAAGGTGTGAAGTTGAGTAAGACTCAATGCCCAAGCACTCCAGAAGATAGAGATAAAATGAAAGATGTTCCCTATGCTTCAGCCATAGGCTCTATCATGTATGCAATGCTGTGTACCAGACCTGATGTGTGCCTTGCTATAAGTCAAGCAGGGAGGTACCAAAGTAATCCAGGAGTGGATCACTGGACAGCGGTCAAGAACATCCTGGAATACCTGAAAAGGACTAAGGATATGTTACTCGTTTATTGAGGTGACAAAGAGCTCATCGTAAATTGTTATGTTGATGCAAGCTTTGGCACTGATCCGGACGATTCTAAATCGCAAACCGGATACGTGTTTACATTGAACGGTGGAGCTGTCAGTTGGTGCAGTTCTAAACAAAGCGTCATGGCGGGATCTACGTAAGCAAATGAAGGAGTCTGGATGAAGGAGTTCATATCCGATCTAGGTGTCTTACCTAGTGCATCGGGTCCAATGAAAATCTTTTGTGACAATACTGGTCCAATTGCCTTGGCAAAGGAATCCAGATTTCACAAGAGAACCAAGCACATCAAGAGACGCTTCAACTCCATCCGGGATTTAGTCCAGGTGGGAGACATAGAAATTTGCAAGATACATACGGATCTGAATGTTGTAGACCCATTGACTAAGCCTCTTCCACGAGCAAAACATGATCAGCACCAAGGCTCCATGGGTGTTATAATCATTACTGTGTAATCTAGATTATTGACTCTAGTCAAGTGGGAGACCGAAGGAAATATGCCCTAGAGGCAATAATAAAGTTATTATTTATTTCCTTATATCATGATAAAAGTTTATTATTCATGCTAGAATTGTATTAACCGGAAACATAATACATGTGTGAATACATAGACAAACAGTATGTCACTAGTATGCCTCTACTTGACTAGCTCGTTGATCGAAGATGGTTAAGTTTCCTAGTCATTGACATGGGTTGTCATTTGATTAACGGGATCACATCATTAGGAGAATGATGTGATTGACTTGACCCATTCCGTTAGCTTAGCACCCGATCGTTTAGTATGTTGCTATTGCTTTCTTCATGACTTATACATGTTCCTATGACTATGAGATTATGCAACTCCGGTTTACCGGAGGAACACTTTGTGTGCTACCAAACGTCACAACGTAACTGGGTGATTATAAAGGTGCTCTACAGGTGTCTCCGAAGGTACTTGTTGGGTTGGCATATTTCGAGATCAGGATTTGTCACTCCGATTGTCGGAGAGGTATCTCTGGGCCCTCTCGATAATGCACATCACTTAAGCCTTGCAAGCATTGCAACTAATGAGTTAGTTGCAGAATGATGTATTACGGAACGAGTAAAGAGATTTGCCGATAATGAGATTGAACTAGGTATTGAGATACCGATGATCGAATCCCGGGCAAGTAACATACCGATGACAAAGAGAACAACGTATGTAGTTATGCGGTCTGACCGAGAAAGATCTTCGTAGAATATGTGGGAGCCAATATGAGCATCTAGGTTCCGCTATTGGTTATTGACGGAGACGTGTCTCGGTCATGTCAACATAGTTCTCGAACCCGTAGGGTCCGCACGCTTAACATTTCGATGACAGTTATATTATGAGTTTATATGTTTTGATGTACCGAAGGTTGTTCAGAGTCCCGGATGTGATCACGGACATGACAAGGAGTCTCGAAATGGT
>NW_021232172.1:0-415 GCF_002162155.2 Triticum dicoccoides | reverse complement strand
AATATAAATAAAGAATGAGTTCATTACAGTACCTTATGTGGTGGTTTTTCTTTCTTTCACTAACGGAGCTTATGAGATTTCCTGTTGAGTTTTGTGTTGTGAAGTTTTCAAGTTTAGGGTAAAGATTTGATGGACTATGGAATAAGGAGTGGCAAGAGCCTAAGCTTGGGGATGCCCATGGCACCCCAAGATATTCAAGAATAGCCAAAAGCCTAAGCTTGGGGATGCCCCCGGAAGGCATCCCCTCTTTCGTCTTCGTTCATTGGTAACTTTACTTGGAGCTATATTTTTATTCGCCACATGATAAGTGTTTTGCTTGGAGCGTCTTGTATGATATTAGTCTTTGATTTTTAGTTTAACACAATCATCCTTGCTGTACACACCTCTTTGGGAGAAGCCCACTTGATTGGAATTT
>NW_021232171.1:0-387 GCF_002162155.2 Triticum dicoccoides | reverse complement strand
TATAGGAAGGTATGGTGGACTCATGTGGAATAACTTTGGGGTTTATGGAGTTTGGATGCACAAGCAGTATTCCTGCTTAGTACAGGTGAAGGCTAGCAAAAGACTTGGAAGCGACCAACTGAGAGAGCGACAACACTCATGAACATGCATTAAAATTAATCAACACCGAGCACAAGCATGAGTAGGATATAATCCACCATGAACACAAATATCATGAAAGCTATGTTGATTTTGTTTCAACTACATGCGTGAACATGTGCCAAGTCGAGTCACTCAATTCATTTTAAGGAGGATACCACCCTATCATACAACATCACAACCATTTTAATAGCATGCTGGCATGCAAGGTAAACCATTATAAGCTCCTAGCTAATTAAGCATGGCATA
>NW_021232170.1:0-398 GCF_002162155.2 Triticum dicoccoides | reverse complement strand
TTTGCAATTATGGAGCACCCTAGCTTGAGTCAATCGAGCTCTACTTTTGCTATAAAATGTTCTTGGCAGAATGTTTACATGTTAAGCATTTTTGCCGAGCTTGTTATAGTTGATCCATGCATGCTATGAAGTTGTTCTTGCCATGTTTAGCTTCTATGCCATGTCTACTTGCTGGGTGTATGCTTAGTTTATCATGCAATGCCTTGTGGTGAGTGCATCAAGCTCGTGAACATGCCTACTTAATGTTTGTTTTTGCCATGTTCCAGTTTTTTGCTAAGTCTGAATCTGTTAGCGATAATTGCTATGTTCACATGGTTGCCATTGTATTTTCTGATCCCTTTTGGCTTATGGTCAGTAAGGGACTTTTGTTTTATGCTTTGAGTAGCTTCATGCCATGT
>NW_021232169.1:0-1113 GCF_002162155.2 Triticum dicoccoides | reverse complement strand
CAATCGCTAAACCAACTCCGAGAGGTTATTGACCACGCCGGGGCACGATCAACCTGACCACGAGGGTCTGTTTCCTGCGAGCAAACGAAGAACAAGCAAGAAACTAAGATTGCAATCTGGATATTGCGAATATAAGATGAAAGCTTTATTGATCAAGGTGGGGTTCTGTGACGCCTTTGTCTGGTCGTTGAACACAAACGAAGTACGCGAAGTTGCAGCTATGGCGAACTTTTAATCTAAACAAAACCCAAAGTCTAAACGATGCCCTAAGGGCTGTATATATGGAGGAAGAGGGGGGGAATTTCGTGGCCCTTGGTGGAGGGGTCCGAAATCAACCCTATCTCTTGTTTCCCCACACATACGGACTCTAAAAATAGCCTATACTTATGTATTTCGAAATTACATGGGCCTGGCCCAATAATAAGGCGACGCAGCACCTAAAATAGCCTCGGGACGAAATTTATGAAGTGGCATCTTGTATATTTCGTCCAAGGCTTCATGCACCCATTATGGTGGCTTCAAAGTCCTGAAATCATCACTTGTAACTCCGTTCTTGTTTCCCTTGCGCATGCCATCATCTCCATGCTTGTTCTTGCTCCAATGTTCATCCTTCTCGAAGCTAGGCCCTTCATTTGTAAGCAAAACAAATGTATCCAATTTAGGCAGCATCATATTCTCATGAACATTAGAATCATTACCAAGAAACGAAAGTACCTGGTAATTTAGTTGGCGTGCACGAGCTCTAGTAATTGGTCCAGTATGTATAGCAGCAGGGGTTGTGGGTGTAACAATTGTATTGATGTCCTCATCATCCTCCCCTTCTTGAAATGAAGTCGTCCTCGACGGAAGTTCATCTTCCTCACCCAAATAAGGCTTCAAATCTGCAATGTTAAAAGTGGGACTAACACCAAAATCTGCAGGCAGCTCAAGTTTATATGCATTATCATTTATTTTCTCTAACACCTTAAAGGGACCATCAGCACGTGGCATTAACTTTGATTTGCGCAAATCAGGAAATCTATCCTTACGCAAATGTAACCAAACAAGATCTCCAGGTGCAAACACAACATGTTTTCTACCCTTATCTCCAGCAAGTTTATATTTAGCATTCAT
>NW_021232168.1:0-395 GCF_002162155.2 Triticum dicoccoides | reverse complement strand
GAGGCAACAAGGAGGAAGCAGGCGCGAGGCCGTGGCCTCGATCCATCCTGGATCGGGCGTCGGCTGGCTGTGGGGGAGATCGAGCGTGGGGGCTGACTGCGATGGGAGATGCAGTTGGATGGATGGATCGATCTAAAACAGTGGGGATTGGCCGGCGTTGAAAACAAGGAGAGTGGCAGCGGATGAGATGGATGGAAGGGACAAACTGCCTAGGATCTAGGGTTGGTCTAGTTTTAGACTAGGGAGTATATATATATAAGGAAAGAGGGAGAGTTTAGGGGCTAATCCGTCCCTCTGATCGTAATCGTACGGTCGGGAAAAATAGGCTAGGGAGCCCAAATGAGAAAACGGAGACGTTTTGTAGATGTTTGGGGATGATCTGGACACGACGGTGA
>NW_021232167.1:0-393 GCF_002162155.2 Triticum dicoccoides | reverse complement strand
TGGAACTGCAGCTACTCTAACCTCTAATGTTTTCCCATCAACCAGGCGCCCATTCATGCGTTCAATAGCTGTTGTGGCACTACGAGGTTCAGCATACTTCACAAAGCCATATCCCTGGCTTACACCAGTGAAACGATCATCCGCCACTTTTGATTGAACAATTCGTCCAAAAGGTAGAAATAGCTCGATGAGCTTGTGAGAAGTCACAGAAGTTGGCAGGTTACCCACATACAGGTTAGTGTCATCCACTTCTTTCAGCGTGACACTGTCCTGAGGCAAAGAAACTGTGTGTTCTTGCCTCTTACACAAGTGGCTGTCCTGGTCATCAAACTGAGCTTTCCTTTTCTCCAACCTGGCAGCACCAAAACTTTCAGTACTGTATGTGTAACAAGA
>NW_021232166.1:0-386 GCF_002162155.2 Triticum dicoccoides | reverse complement strand
GATGATCCTCTCTTGTTCTTTTGCTATAGCACCCTGTAGGTGCAGAGTCTGGTATCTTCAGGTTGTAGGAGTTTATTTCTCCCTGATGCAAATTGTTAGGCAACATATGGAGCGACGGAGCTTTGGGAGTGTTCTTTCGCTGTAGCATCCCGTAGGTGCAGTTTGAAGTGCCTCAAGATGTAGGAGTAGGTCTTCCTGGTGCATATGTTAGGCATCGAAAGTTAAGTTTGTATAAGACTTGATTTGTATGCTGTGTAATGAAAATGGGGGCCGTGTGGCCCCTATGATCGAAAAAAATGTTTGAACAGGAAAATCATGAACACAAACGCAATTATGTGATCTGTGGATCAATTCTAATTATCGGTTGATGATTATACCACGCCAAC
>NW_021232165.1:0-907 GCF_002162155.2 Triticum dicoccoides | reverse complement strand
AGCGAGCACAGGGGGATTGGCCAATTGCCGTTTTAAGTCCTCAAATGCTTCATCAGCAGCAGAACTCCAGACAAACTGATCCGTCTTTTTCAACATCTGATACAAAGGGATTGCCTTCTCACCGAGGCGACTGATAAACCGGCTTAACCCAGCAATCTGGCCTGCCAGGCGCTGAACATCATTGATACAATTTGGTTTAGCGAGGGAGGGATCTTCTCCGGATTAGCCTCAATTCCCCTATTGGACACCAAGAAGCCTAATAACTTGCCCGCCGGTACACCAAAGACACACTTGTCCGGATTAAGCATCATCTTGTATGTCCTCAGGTTATCAAAGGTTTCCTTCAAATCATCAATCAGAGTCTCCTTCTCTCTGGACTTAACCACGATATCATCCACGTAAGCATGTACATTACGGCCAATCTGCTTGTGAAGACAATTTTGTACACACCATTGGTAAGTCGCTTGGGCACTCTTGAGCCCGAAGGGCATAGACACATAGCAGAAGGCTCCAAAGGGAGTTATAAATGCCGTCTTCTCCTGGTCCTTAACTGCCATTTTGATCTGATGATAGCCAGAGTACACATCCAAAAAACTTAAACGCTCACAGCCCGCCGTAGCATCAATAATTTGATCAATACGGGGGAGAGCAAAAGGATCTGATGGACAAGCCTTATTAAGATCTGTGTAATCCACACACATGCGCCATGTGCCATTTTTCTTGAGGACCAGCACCGGATTGGCAAGCCACTCGGGGTGAAAAACTTCAACAATAAAGCCAGCTGCTAAGAGCCTGGCTACCTCTTCTCCAATTGCCTTGCGTCTTTCTTCGTTAAACCGGTGGAGGAACTGTTTCACCGGTTTATATTTAGGATCCACATTAAGTGTGTGCTCAGTGAGTTGCCTCG
>NW_021232164.1:0-1557 GCF_002162155.2 Triticum dicoccoides | reverse complement strand
ACGGCGGACAGCGAGCAGGCGGTGCTGTGCCCGGACCTGGAGGTGGACGCGTGGCTGGGGATCAACTTCCACGGCCTGAATTTCGGCGGCGGCGGGCCCTTCCGCGTCATGCCGACGTACTACCCCATGGAGGGCAGCCTGTTCCTGGTGCCGTCCACCCTGGGCGACGGCAGCATGGAGGCCTACGTGGCCCTCTTCGACGACCACCTTGCGGAGTTCAAGAGGATATGCCACAAGATCGATTAGCTTGCAAGCAGGTCACGAAACTTAATAATCATAGAAATACAAGGGGCCTAATTATGCAACAGAATATGTATTTCGGTGATCAATCCCTGTACTTGCTCACTAGCTATGTAGTGCCGCTATAGTTTAACAATTCGGATATCAAACGACCTCTAAATGCGATGAAATTTGACAGACGGTCTATCTACAATATATTAAGACCACACGTCAACTTTCAACCCATTTCGAAGACGTTTTATTCCCACTTAGAAAATAATTATTAGGCGGTGCAAATGTGGATCGTCTCAGAACGGGCAACAACGTCAATGGGGGAGAACCGGCAACTATGAACGTATCCAAACCGACAACTATGAACGTATCCTCCGGAGACACACCTCCATACACCCACCGACGATGCTGCAAGCACCACCGAAACGAGGACTAGACGGGAAGAATTTTATTCCATCTTCAGGGAGCCGCCGCCGTCCCGTTTTTTTGAATAGGACACAAACCCTAACAAAACTTGAAGAAATATCTAAAAATGGAGCCCCTCTCACGGCAAGGGCCGGGATCCACTCTGCTCTTATGGCCCTAATTAAGGCCACCGGAGACAGACGAACTGACGGCGGCGCCGACAGGAGGCAAGGAAACCTTAACTTTTTAGGGGAGACGGCAGCTATAGGTTGCTTCTTGACGAGTTCTGGTGAATCCTAACTGATCATGACGCAAAATTCGTTCTGATTAGCTAGGTAATCTAGTACGTACTTACCAGCTGGGTAGTGCAAACTGTGAGATGAAGAGTAGAACCAAAGCAGCAGTCAAACTTTAAGCAAAGCAAGTCAGGCACTTAGGTAGTGAGGCCTAGCTACAGCTAGCTAGTGGACTATAGAGGAGCAATAGATGAAGAGTCGCGTCACGCCGACTTGATTTGACCCGTAGCCAAATACGTACGCATGCAAACATTTCCAGCGCAAACGCATGCAATCTCGTCCGGCCGCCGTAGCCAAGTCATCTGGAGCTCGCTCAAGTCCAAAGCCAGGCGCATGCAGTCTCGTGGATCGTGTGCTGGTGAAATCGTGACAGGACATGCATGCAGCGGCCGCTAGCCGAGTCCCAAATCGCAGCTGTTGCGTCACACACCGGACCAGACGCTGCTCACGTTCACCATTCATCAACCTAGCTAGTAGCTAGGTGCATCGTCAACTCGAGTTGGTGTAGCTTAATTTGTCCGATCTAGGCACAAAACTGCACGCACGGTGTCAAACCGGTACGTGGCTCTCCTCGTAAGTGGTCTGGTCAGTCCGCGCATGCCTGAAAAATCTGAAATGAGTGTGT
>NW_021232163.1:0-388 GCF_002162155.2 Triticum dicoccoides | reverse complement strand
TGTCTCGCTACCCCTATTGCTGGGTGAGGACACCGCAAGATTGAACCCACTACAAAGCACCTCTCCCACTAAAGATAAATCATTCTAGTTGGGCAAACCAAACGACTGGATCAAAGAGAAATACAAAGCTATAATAATCATGCATAATAAAGTTCAGAAAAGACTCAATTTACTTTCAATGAATAATCTGATCATAAACCCACAATTCATCAGATCCCAACAAACACACCAAAAGAAGATTACATCGAATCAATCTCTGAAGAGAATATTTTATTGAAGATCAAAGAGAGAGAATAAGCCATCTAGCTAATCACTATGGACCAGTAGGTCTGTGGTAAACTACTCACACACCATCGGAGGTGAAGCAAGGTTGATGTAGAGGCCCTCC
>NW_021232162.1:0-1291 GCF_002162155.2 Triticum dicoccoides | reverse complement strand
TTGTGCTGCTGCTGGATGGAGTCTTCCTCAACCTCTCCCTCTCTCCTTGCTGGATCAAGGCGTGGGAGACATCATCGAGCTGTACGTGTGTTGAACGCGGAGGTGCCGTCCGTTCGGCACTAGGATCATCGGTGATCTGAATCACGACGAGTACGACTCCATCAACCCCGTTCACTTGAACGCTTCCGCTTAGCGATCTACAAGGGTATGTAGATGCACTCTCTTTCTACTCGTTGCTGGTCTCTCCATAGATAGATCTTGGTGATTCTTAGGAAAATTTTGAATTTCTGCTACGTTCCCCAACAGTGGCATCATGAGCTAGGTCTATTGCGTAGATTCTTTGCACGAGTAGAACACAAAGTAGTTGTGGGCGTCGATATTGTTCAATATGCTTGCCGTTACTAGTCTTATCTTGATTCGGCGGCATCGTGGGATGAAGCAGCCCGGACCAACCTTACACGTACGCTTACGTGAGACCGGTTCCACCGACAAACATGCACTAGTTGCATAAGGTGGCTGGCGGGTGTCTGTCTCTCCCACTTTAGTCGGATCGGATTTGATGAAAAGGGTCCTTATGAAGGGTAAATAGCAATTGGCATATCACGTTGTGGTTCATGCGTAGGTAAGAAATGTTCTTGCTAGAAACCCATAGCAGCCACGTAAAACATGCAAACAACAATTAGAGGACGTCTAACTTGTTTTTGCAGGGTATGCTATGTGATGTGATATGGCCAAAAAGGTTGTGATGAATGATATATGTGATGTATGAGATTGATCATGTTCTTGCAATAGGAATCACGACTTGCATGTCGATGAGTATGACAACCGGCAGGAGCCATAGGAGTTGTCTTAATTTATTTGTGACCTGCGTGTCAACTTAAACGTCATGTAATTACTTTACTTTATTGCTAACCGTTAGCCATAGTAGTAGAAGTAATAGTTGGTGAGGCAACTTCATGAAGACACGATGATGGAGATCATGATGATGGAGATCATGGTGTCATGCCGGTGACGATGATGATCATGGAGCCCCGAAGATGGAGATCAAAAGGAGCAAAGTGATGATGGCCATATCATGTCACTATTTGATTGCATGTGATGTTTATCATGTTTATACATCTTATTTGCTTAGAACGACGGTAGTAAATAAGATGATCCCTTACAACAATTTCAAGAAGTGTTCTCCCCTAATTGTGCACCGTTGCGACAGTTCGTGTTTCGAAGCACCACGTGATGATCGGGTGTTAGATTCTAACGTTCACATACAACGGGTGTAAGACAGATTTACACA
>NW_021232161.1:0-1444 GCF_002162155.2 Triticum dicoccoides | reverse complement strand
ATTCTTAAAAAAATTGTATATATACATCAATGGTTGATGTTCAATCTTAAAAAGTTTCAGCTCCAAATTCGACCTACATTAATATAATTGAAGATGACAAAATTGAACATTAATAGTGTAAAAGTACTATTCACCAAAACTGCCACTATTCACTTTTGAAATTTTCTTTTTTGAATCTCCAAATGTACATTGAGTTTTGAGCTGATATTTTCCGGAGTTGTAGACATACCCCACATGAATGTCGTCAAATAATTTCTGATTTTTTTGAAATGTCTAAGTATAAATTTTGGGGGTTGATCTAATTGATCTGACCTAATGTGAGATCTTATGAAAGTATTCCCCACTACTCCCTCCGTTCCTAAATATTTGTCTTTTTAGAGATTCCTAATGGACTACCACGTATGGATGTATATAGACATATTTTACAGTGTAGATTCACTCATTTTGCTCTGTACATAGTCACTTGTTGAAATCTCTAGAAAGACAAATATTTAGGAACGGAGGGAGTAGTTCTTTGGCCAACAGTACGGTCACCTCCTGTTGCACTGACCAAAGTTTGTGTTATCTTAAAACAGTGGCTAACCCCACTAGTAATTTGCCCAACACTCCTATGTTGTATTGTTATTGCAAAGTGAGCTTCCAGCGCCAAACATAAACCTTAAATTTTGAATCATCACAATGTTTGGTAGCTATCTAACTATTTGTTGGGAATTTCTCATCCAAAGCCGCCCCTCCACTCCCGCCCATCATTTTGTTGCCTCCTGAGGTCGTCGTGGGCTGAGTCATGCGGCTGCTAAGAACGGGGGCGGCAGGGCCTTCCTCTAGGGCGGTTGCAGGGCCCCGCCGTGGTGGAACTTCAAGCGGATGTCCCAGTCCTAAGTGTGCATAGTCCTGCACCGGTCGCGCGACGATGGGGCTTCTTCTGCGGTCGATGGCCCATCCCGGTGTTGTGGCGCTTCCTGGCACTAGTGGCACGGCTATGACTCTGGCCATAAGCGGATGTCTACAGGCGGTGGGGAGGGTCCCTTGGAGTGTGGCGGAAGACAACGGAGATGGATCTGGTGATCTAGCCGGTGTTGGATGCGAGTATGCCAACGAAAGATTGTTTTGACCTTGGGTGGAACCGTCGACGGTGGTGCTTGTGGGCGTCGTTACCTTGCTAAAGGTGTTTTGGGGCGATTCTCGATCCCTGTGTGCTCCTGGGGATACCCCAGATTTGGGCTTTCCAGAATGGATGATGGCGATGTTTTGGCGTCGTCACCCCATGGGGGCATCATCTTCGGAGCCATTCATCGGCTAGAGGGACAAGTGTTTGGCGTCGGTGGCTGGGTGCAGGTCTTCGCATGCTTCTCATGCGGTCACCAAGGTGGAGTGGCGTGGCATCTACGGCCTCGACGGCGACGAGTCTTCGCAGCATGGTACAGCTGGGTCTCAGTGCTGGATA
>NW_021232160.1:0-3933 GCF_002162155.2 Triticum dicoccoides | reverse complement strand
CAAGATTCCAGTAAAAGTGAAAATCTTCTTGTGATATCTTCGTAGGGGAGTTGTATTAACAAAAAAAAATCTCGCACGGTACAACTGGCCAGGGAGTAAGAAGTGTTGTTTTTGCACTCATGATGAGACAATCAAACACCTCCTTTCCAATGCAAGTTTGCACGTTCTACGTGGCCAGTCATCCAAAAAACGTCAAATTTGTATCCGCCAACAAGTGTTGCCAATATTTTTGGTCATTGATTGGATGGTATTTCAAATAGGTTCAAAACGCTAATAAGGGTGGGAGCGTATGCCTTAATTTGGTCGCTTTGGCTATGTAGAAATGATTTGATTTTTAATAACACAAATGCTTCTCCTCTGTAGGTTATTTTCCGGTGTATGCACTCAGTACGTATGTGGTCTATTCTACAATGATCAGAGTACCAACCGTAGTTGAAGGCATTGTGTACGCGTTTGGAGTAGGTGGCTATGGAGGTTTTTTCCCAACATGGATGGTAGCATAACCTACGGATTGATCCACCACCTCCTTTGACATGGGCATAATATCGGTCTATAGGACTTTACTATTGCCGATTTATCGGTTTTATTTCTTGAATTTTCATCAGAATTTTGAATTTGGCTGTGTGCATCTTAATTATGTAGGGGCTGGGTGTTACTCATAATGCTTTGTATCCGCTTGATGCTACATTTTGAGATAATAAAATCGCCCTTTATCGAAAAAATACACATAGAGTTTGATCCGAGGGAAATGCAGGAAATGTTGGATAAGGAGAAAGCAAAGAGGGAGCAAGGAATAAGCACACAAGAAGAGAAAGTGAAAGCCATACAATAAGGAATTACCAAAATAATAGTATATTTTGCAAAGAAAATAGTTCCATTTTACAAAGATAACAAAGAAGGGACCGAGGAAGAGAAGTCTAATGTATATTTTTCCCAACCGTGTGCCACAAAGTTGACATCGCATACATTTTTTTGGCCGCGTGCTTTGAGGCACTCCCATCGCAAACCAAGGTGGGACAACGGTTTTCCATACCTTGTGCGACGGGCTATTTTGACCAATCTGTACTATTCTATTACTGCTTTTTGCCAACTTGATTCTTTGGTGTGTGCACATTAGTGTTGCCATGTTGGTTGTTTGCGTTCTAGCAGTGCTGAGGTTGGGTGTGTGCTCATTATGCGTATATCCCCATGATGGTACATTATGAGCCAAAAATACCCTTTTCAAAAAGAGCAATTAAATCAATCCTAAACTCCAATAATTATGGTTGTAACAACTTGGTAGTATTAGGGTCGTGACAAGGCATGATAGAAGAGGTGACCGGTGGCTATGGGTTGTTTGTCTCTTGGGTCACTCTAGGTGCAACATAAGAGTTTGTTGTATTTACTTGAGAAAGAATCAACTCACAATTTTTTAATAAGAAATAGTTATATGATGGTATGAATGAGCTTTGCAGCTCAATCTTGGGCACTCTCTGAACATAAGGTAGCATGTCTGACAATTGATTGCTCATACTCAATGTTTATGCATTTTCTACAGTGTTGGAGTTATGCAAAGGAAGGAACCAGCGAGGATGTTCGTATTTTCATCCTGCTTCCTTGTGTGATAAGAATTGTCAAGCTTCATACAAGTGCCAACACCATGAGGAGTAGGTGAGTTTAGTAGCAAGTTTGTTTTTAGATATGATCGTAAGATGCAATCCCGAGCATGCATCATTTTATTGTTTGGTTTCTTTCTTATATTAGTTGAACCTTATATACCGCTTTTCAGAAGCTAAACATTTTAATAAACCATATCTGATATCTAAAAAATATTGTGCATTGAAGGCAACAATCTTAGTACCAACATGTACCAGTACCACATTGAGCCGATGGGTTTATTATTGTCAATCGACTATTTCAATGCTCAATTCAAATAAAGGATCCCGTGATCTCTTAAATTTTGTGGAGGTACAAATATACATCTAGATCATCACAAACAGAAAATGTGTTCTATCATTGTTCTAAAAATCCCTATCTAGTTTTGTTAAGTTTGTGTATAGAAATGTGCCGACTCCAGTTATGTGGGGTAGTTGATGCTAATATCGATGAGATTTTAGATCTTCCAGGTAGGAAGGGAGGCAGTGGAGAAGTGTTGGACATTCTTGAAAAATTAATGTCCCTCTTTGAGGATCCAGACTATCCTCCGACACGTCACGTACGGGATGCGCTAAATGAAGAATTCGGACATGCAAAGTCAATTGGGTTGAAATAGTGCAAGATTTCAATGAAGTCGATGATTTGCTACTAAACCCGAAAAGGAGATTTTCCACAACAGTTTGCTAGGACTTGACCAAAGTGTATTGTGTGTACAAAAGCCACAACCTTCTTTTGCACCAACCGGTTCGTCTACTATACTCTTTAGAATTTTCACTGTGCCGAGTGAGGATATACCAATGTGATTGTCTCATACTCCCAATCCAGACATAACTTGGAGCAGTGTGTATGAATCTCATGAATTGAATACGACACTTGGTGTGGATATCCAAATCAAATCGGATCATATGTGTTTACTTCTTTGTATATACACTATTTATGACCACCTGCTTTTATGTTCAGTTTGACTAGTAGAGCTGATAGACAACACGACAAGATGGTGCACTGGTGCACTCTACTTGGCTTCAATACTTACTGCATATGTCAATGTGGCTCACTCACTCATTTGCTCACATTCGGTTCGACGGGTGCAACAATATCCTCTCCATTTTGTGATCTAATGTAACATTGGCCGCTACATATAAAGCTCCTAGCTAGTGAAGGATCCAGAGGCCAAGAAAAGAAGAACAATGCAACAAAACTAAGGTGAGGTGCCGAGGGCAAAAGTAGTGTATAGTGTAAGCATGAGTGTGGGAGGTGTCGATAAAATGTTTGCCACCTAATCCATATCTTCTAGCTGACTACATATAAGCCATAGGCTTAGTGAAGCCTCTGGAGAAGTCGTTTGAGGTGGCTCCATAAATGACATAGGTGTTGAGCTTCCCAATGAAGCTTCAAGTACTTGGACACCATGTCCTGTGAGAAGTCTAAGGGGTTCTGCGCAAAAAAGCTTCCCAATGAAGGTTCGGACTGGATTTGTCTTTTTGATCTTGGTGATTTTCGCCGCTCCATATCTGCATCCATAGAAGGTAAAACGATCAAGATTCTAACTAATACTCATGCTAAATGTACAAGTGAAAAATGTACTCAAAAAATTAATCCTTACAGATAAATGTGAAAAATTGCTATTATTTCAAATATTTCACAAATTCATACATACATTGACGAACATAATTTAACTTATATATTCCACATACTTGTGTGATATATGATTTATCACATTTCACATTTTCAAAACATTAGAAAAGTTCGGCAACGTAGCTAAAAAAATATGTTTCCCATTGCTTCTCTAATTCACTTTTCACATTTCACAATATCAAACATAGCAATAATGTGGCAAAGTAACTCAAAAAAAAAGTTTCACATAGATGTGCAGTAAAAACATTATATTTTTCCACATTTCACAATGTCAAACATACCAATAATGCAGCATATTTTTTTTTGACGAAAATGCTGCTGTGCAGCTTTTCATTGAATATGAGAGAGGGAAGACAACGTCTGTTAGTTACAAAATTTGCACGAAATGTGCATCACCGCATTCCGTATCCTAATGTCTAGTCTGGTTCTAGAGGTCTATGCAGCAGGTTGTTGATCTTGTTACGGCTGGCTATCGTCCAAGTGTCGATGTCTTCAATCAAGCGATGGAAGACCTGAACCCCCGTCGAGAACTTGTTATCAAAGATCCGCGCATTTCGCTCTTTCCATGCCGTCCACCAGACCAACTGCACCAGCGAGCTCCATCCACGTCTATGGTCCCTCGGCACCCTGGACCGGCTTTGATCCCACCATTCTAGAAGATTT
>NW_021232159.1:0-455 GCF_002162155.2 Triticum dicoccoides | reverse complement strand
GATAGAATAATCCGCCTTTTGGTACGAATTCAGCAAAGGCCTTCCAAATAGCGATATTCGGAAGGCTCTTGCTGAACTTTGTACCAAAAAGCGAATTATCCTATCTGGGACTCCGTTCCAGAACAACTTTGAAGAGCTTCGTACCATCATGCACATGTTACTTTCGCCTAATGATGAAGACATGGTTTTGTTGAATCCTTTGACACTAGGCAACCTCCCGACCCCTCGACGATCCTCTCGAACATGAGAGGAAGAAGAGGGTCCTCTAGGGGTCGAGGGTTCCAGGGTCGTCGAGGGTTCGAGGGGTCGAGGATCGCCGAGGGGTCGAGAGAGGTTTCCTAGTGTCAAAGTATTGAAGAAATCCATGCCTTCATCATTAGCCGGAAGTAACCAGGGCATGGTGGTAGGAAGTTCTGCAAAGTTGTTCTGGAATGGAGTCCCGGATAGAATAATCC
>NW_021232158.1:0-1260 GCF_002162155.2 Triticum dicoccoides | reverse complement strand
GGCGACGGTGCGGGGCGGGGCTGGGCGGGGCGGCGTGGGGCGGCGACGATGTCGGGGCAGGGCAACGACGGCGAGGTGGCGGCAGGGAGACGCGCGGCGACGGGAGTGGAGCAGGAGAGATCAAAAACTTCCATGTCCTGTATATATAGGAAGAGCATCGGTCCCGGTTGGTGGCTCCAACCGTGACTAATGCCCCCTTTAGTCCGGGTTGGTGCCACCAACCGGGACCAAAGGCCTCTTTTCAGCAGCCCAAAGGGCGGGAAACGAAGACCGTTGGTCCTGGTTGGTGGCTCCAACCGGGACTAAAGGGGGGGCATTGGTACCGGTTGGTGCCACGAACCGGTACCAATGCACCCCGTTCCAGTTGGTGCCACCAACCGGGACTAAAGGCCATGTGCTGCCTGCGTCGCGGCATGAAAGTTTAGTCTCACCTCGCTAGCTGAGGGAGCTCGAGAGTGGTTTATAAGCACCAGTCCCGCTGCCCTCTCGACCTCCTCTCAAATGCAGGCTTACGAGCCTAAACGCACTATATGTGCCTGTGGGCCTATTGGGCCTATTGCGGGCCTGAATCCTGGCCCATTGTTGGGTTTCTAGTCGTATTCAGGCCGTGGTAGCCCTTTAGGTGGCACTTTTTTTATTTTATTTATTTTATTTTGATTCTTCCTGCAGCTGTTTTTTAGTCCCACCTCGCCAAGCGAGAGGCACTCGCAGCTGTTTATAAGCCCTGAGTGCAGAGACGATGACGAAGAGGCTCAATGCTCCTGCACGTTGGTTAGCTTCAAGCCTTGAGGAATACGGTAGACTGCACAGAGCTATGTGCAGTGCAGTTGACACTATTCCAAAAGGCTTGAAGCAAATTAACAAGCATTGCACCTCTTTTTTATTTTTAATGACTTATTACAACTGAGAAATAAAAAGAAAAAAATAAATATAGCTGAAAACAAAAAAAACTATATAAAAAACTACTAAGAAATGAATTGAAGCAAAAAATAGTTGTGATTAACTGTACTAAAAAAGGAGCATAGATGCTTATTTTTAATGACTTATTACAACTCAGAAATAAAAAGAAAAAAGAAAGTAGTTATGATTAACTTTACTAAAATATGAGCATAGATGCTTATTTTTAATGACTTATTACAACTCAGAAATAAAAAGAAGAAAAAATAGTTATGATTAACTTTACTAAAAAATGAGCATAGATGCTTATTTAGACTTATTACAACTAAGAAATAATAAAAAAAATAGCTGAAAAGAAAAAAA
>NW_021232157.1:0-390 GCF_002162155.2 Triticum dicoccoides | reverse complement strand
CACGATCCTAATCCTAATAAGTGAAATAATTGTTCGTCCGTGAAAAAGAGTCACCCGCGTCCTCCCACCTGCACAACTGCGCTTGCATAGTTGCATCGCCCCCATGGCATCGCCTCGCTCGCCGCCGGCCCTCCCCCTCCCCTTCTCCCACCTGTAGCTCTGCCGTCTTCCAGATCCGCCTGCATTCCCCCCCCACCCATCCCTCTCTCTCTCTCTTCATGCGGCTCCTCGCTGCGCTACCTGTGGCGGCTGATTCAGGCGAAGTCCGGGGAATCCCACCACCACGAACCACAGCCCGAGGCCCCGCTTGCACTTGCGGGGCCCTCCCATATGACTAGATCCAGTGCAGGCGGCCAGCAAAGCTCACCAGCGACACTCCTCCCATGGCTA
>NW_021232156.1:0-439 GCF_002162155.2 Triticum dicoccoides | reverse complement strand
TATTTTTGTGAATTGGCCTTCCAGATGGGATAAGAGCGCCGCTTTTGTTCTGCCGGAGTACTTGAAGAAGTTCTATACGGAGATGCTGAGGACATTTGAGAATATTGAGGCTGAAATGCCAGCCAATACGAACTACGATATAGCACACCTGAAAAAAGCGGTAACTTCATGTACCATTTTCTGTCTTGTAAAAAATAACATATAAATATCTCTCTCTCTCTGTGTGTGTATGTGTGTATGGTTGTGCATCTCTCTCTCTCTCTCTCTCTCTCTCTCTCTCTCTCTCTCTCTCTCTCTCGTTAATTTTGGGATTACCTCTCTTTGTTTGCGTGCAGGTCCAAAATAACGTGACTGGTTACCTGGAAGAAGCGAAATGGTCACACAGGAACCACAAGCCAAGCTTTGTAGATCAGGTCAAGTTGACTAGCCTGAACATCGG
>NW_021232155.1:0-3341 GCF_002162155.2 Triticum dicoccoides | reverse complement strand
CGTGTGTTCGGTACTTGATCGGTTGGATCACGAAGACGTTCGACTACATCAACCGCGTTACTTAACGCTTCTGCTTTCGGTCTACAAGGGTACGTAGACACACTCTCCCCTCTCATTGCTATGCATCCCTAGATACATCTTGCGTGATCGTAGGAACTTTTTTTGAAATATTGCGTTCCCCAATAGGGACTTCAAAAATGTTTTGAACGACATGGAGCATATGAGATGTTCCAAGAGTTAAAATTGGTATTTCAGACTCATGTCCGTGTTAAGAGGTATGAGACCTCTGACAAAGTACTTTGCCTACAAGATGGAGGAGAATAGCTCAGCTAGTGAGCATATGCTGAGAATGTGTGACGCCCGGATAATTAAGCTACAGTAACCCACTACTAATGATGCCACATCACCACGATTACTGTTGTTAATCTTGCGATGATTCAAATCCCGTTCAAATTTCAAATTTAAAATCAAGTCAAACAGTTAAAGTTTTCAAAAGCCAAAACTAAAATGTTCGAAATATGACAAATAATTCATAAGTTATAATGGTGGTGAAACCAAATTTTCATAAAATGTCTAAATGCTCTATATAAACAAAACAGCAACAAAGACAATTAAATTAAAGGCCTTTTGTAGTTTATAAAATATTAAACTAATTTATTTTGGAGTAAAGCTTTTTGTGGCTGTGCCATTTAATGCAATTTGAATTATGAGGCAAGTTACACTTTTTACGAAAGACAATTGGTAGCACTACTTAATGTAAAACCGTGTAGAAAAACTAAACAGAAAAAGAAAATATAAAAGAGGTAAAACCTAGTGTACGCTTGGGCTTTAATTCTACGGTATAAGTCCCAGCCCACCCTGCACTTTCCTCCTATCTCTGTTCACAGAGGACGTGCTGGACGAGCAGCGCTCGTCCATGGCTCAGATGGCCGCGTGTCGAGCACCCGCCGGCTCCCTCGTCCGATTAAGTCGCCCTGGCCCTCTCTCCCTCCTTTCACCGAACCCTAGCCCCCAGTAACCCCCTCTCACTCTCTCCTTCTCGGATGAAGCTTGCGCCCGAGTAGCCGTCATCGCGCCTTCCCTGTTGCCGTGGCGACCGGCCACCACTCGCCGTTCCAAAGTGTCCGACAGGACCGCCGGGTTCGTCTTCATCGACTACCGCTCCGGATCGAGACCGAGGTGCACCTGCGACGCCGGGCGCGTCGGTTCCCTCCGCCTCAGAGGACGCGTCGATCTACTCGCTCCAACCGTCCCCAGCACCCTCGAG
The DNA here is from genome assembly GCF_002162155.2 of Triticum dicoccoides. Lineage (NCBI taxonomy): Eukaryota > Viridiplantae > Streptophyta > Magnoliopsida > Poales > Poaceae > Triticum > Triticum dicoccoides. The sequence goes on along the minus strand of NW_021232155.1, from coordinate 2,074 downwards.
CCTTCCCCGGGAATCAATGTGAGCTCCGCGTCGATCTCCTTTTCCTCTAGGCGTCGCTTCCGTCCTCTGGCCGCCATTCCACGAGCTCCGTGCTCCGGCCGCCGCCATGGCCGAATAGCTCCAGGCTCCTGAGCTTCTCTGCTCATTTGCATTGCGCCAATGAGCTCTTGGTGACCCGTAGATGTCTCCTGCATGTTTCGTTGGCTCGAACTCGTCGCGAGGCGAGGAATTAATCGAGCTCTGCTCTGACCGCCGCCGCGCTCGACGTTGCGGCTGCACCCGTGCTACGCCCCGCCGTGCGCGCCTGCCCGCACATACGTGCGCCTGTCGTCGCTCGTGCGCATGCCAAGTGGCGGAGACAAGGGGGGGCGAGCAGAGGCCTGGCCCCCCTATCGATAGTCGAAACGTTAAAGCAGGTAGGTCTAAGTGCGTAAATTCTGGGAGACAATGAAAGCCCATGAGAGAAAAAAAAAAGGAAAAGCCAATGAGAAAGCCCAATCGACAGATCGACCTCCTACGCTCCTACTCCTAGGTCCTGGCGTCAAGCGTTGCATCTATGATCGGTCCCATGATTAGCACATGAGGGCGATTAGATTGCGCCGCTGCTCTCCTACTGCCTCCAGCCCTTCCCCAAACTGCTCGCGGTCAGATTTGACAGCGACCCAAGTGCTGCAACGGGGCGCGCTGCACTCACCAATTTTCCACACTCCAATCAAAATGTGAACACTATCCTGTAACATGTCTCTGTTTTTCTTTCTTGCGGGGAGTAATCTATCTCAATCACATGTAGAATAATCTCTCTCGGTTCTTATCCCCTTGGTGTCAAATTTATACATCAGATGCAAGTTCTGAGATTTGTAGCTTGACAGTTAATTATGGAGAGAAAAAGAAAATCAGATTAATTCAGGCTTTTCAATCCTGGGACGCCCCATCTAGCTTCAGTGTGGCAGGCTTTTTAGGGTATATATAAATTAATTGACTTGTTATGGCTGCACATTATTTCCTTGTTATGGCCGTAGAACTATAGTCTTCATGATATTTTCGTTGGATCACAAGACAGATGTTACATTATATATTCTTATTGCATTATATATTCATACTAAGATTTATTATATTTTTACATTATGTCGCTTATCCGATCATTGCTATTTGATCCCCGGTCATTGGATTTTTGGTCCCCCTATGCTCAAATCCTGGCTCCGCGCCTAGCTACTGTCACTGCTTGCTTCGGCCACTAACTGCTGCTCTGCTTGCTGCTACTACTCGCTTGCTGCTTGCCTCTAGCACTGCCGCCGCCGCTGCTTCTTGCTGTTACTGCTAGCTGCTACTCTCCGCTGCTACTCTGCGCTGCTACCTGCGGCTCCTGCCATGCCTCGGGCTACAGCCGGCTGCTCCCATGAGCATCGCCGATGGTTATAGCTGCCAACGCATATGTGCGTGCGTGCAAAGCCATGGCCATAGCTGGCTATGCACTAGTACTACTAGTTGACCCGTTGCGCCAAAATTTGGTGCAGAGACTCGCTAAAGTCATGTTGTCGATGAAAAGAGTTTCATTTAGCAAAGGCATATTCGATACTCGTAGTAGAAAGCTCATGTGTTAAACCATGCTATTTTGAAAATGTCTTATCACATTGCGAGATCCAAGTTTGAAAAAAATGTATAACCCATTGCGCCAAAAAATTATATTTGTATAACATGACTCATCGTGACAAATGGCTCACAGTCCCATTTAAAACCATGTACTTGTTAAAAATATTTGCATTTTTTTAGTAACTATGTTTGAGCAAATACATACGATAAGAGTTTAATTGATTGTGTACATAAAAGGCAAGATGGCAACATCAGAGTACAATTGTACGATGCGCAACAGCAGTCAAACTTAGTTAGCTAATAAATTGTTTGAAGGGAACTAAACATTTTAGAGTAGTTTATCCCACATCTCATTCTCCTCGAAAAAGAGCCCAAGCGGCCATCAACAAAAATACAATTGTTTTGATACAACAACGGTAACAGAAATGAGTAACCATGGAGGAGAGTTGCATGTAAACTTAAGGCCAATGTCAAAGAACAACAT
>NW_021232154.1:0-389 GCF_002162155.2 Triticum dicoccoides | reverse complement strand
AAACAGTTCTGGATTGTGTGTGTATGGTAGTTTGCAAGTGAATTTGCGACTATTTTGGATATTGTCCCCAATTGAGGTTAATTTGAAATTGTGGATGCACACATAGTTTGTGTTCTTTATCATGGGGTATCTGTTCTTTTGCACATAGGTAGAAAGTGCTTGGTGGGTATTTTCTTTTAGTACAATTGGCATGGCCTACTGATGTGTGTGCTGGTCCTGCATGTCCTGAGTCATGCCAGTGGCGTCAGTTTGTGAGGATTGTTTGATAGAACATGCTCGTCATAGTGTGTTGTCAGGAAGGTGTGGATGCAATAAGACATGTGCCCTTTAGTTTCGTCTCGTTTTTTCTGGTACATTTGAATTAGTCTATTAGTCCGTGTCCATGTATT
>NW_021232153.1:0-826 GCF_002162155.2 Triticum dicoccoides | reverse complement strand
CTACGGTTCTAGCTGTACTAGCGATGTTATATGTATGATAGTATTCGAGGTGTATTAGTGATAATATTCGACGATGTACGGACGCAAGAGATGATGTAGTTTTGCTTATAATTGAATGCATCCTAATTTTAATAATACTTTATTTTGCGATTTGATTTTGCTTATTGAATGCTCAAATTGGAAAACTACTCCTACTTTGAATGCTAAAATTGGAGAGCACTATGCAAGGCGTATGCATATGATTAGTTGATAGCTTATAGGGTTTTTGTTTTCGCAGAAATCTAGGAGCTCCCCTCCATCATCCCCGCCGTCGTCCCCGTCATCAACCCCCTCCGACCTCGAGGTGAGACCAACGAAATCCTTTTCTAGAAAGATAATTAAATGATATTTCGGGTTGACTTTAAGTCTGTCGAGTCTCCACCATATATGAGAGGACGAAGAAGCCCGACTGTTGTCGTGGGGTCATTTCTCCTTCTTCTCCGGGTGCTAGACCTTTGTTATGCACTAGGGGAAGAAGGAGTAACGACCATCACCGACGGTCGCAAATGTCAGAGAGGAATCCGCGAGGGAGAGTTCCACCATATATATATATATATATATATATATATATATATATATATATATATATATATATATATATATATGAGAGGACGAAGAATCCCGACTGTTGTCGTGGGGTCGCTTCTCCTTCGTTCCCGTGTGCTAGACATTTTGGTGTAATGCACTCGGGGACAAAGTGAGGAGAGACCATCACCTAGAGTCGAATATATACACCACGTGAGCTGAGAGTTTTCAAGAAAAGTCTCGACAGACCGATAGTCAACCC
>NW_021232152.1:0-1511 GCF_002162155.2 Triticum dicoccoides | reverse complement strand
ACATTTTTTGTATTTCGTGAACATTTTCTAAATGTCATACGCTTTTTTTTGAATGGTATACACATTTTCTAAAAATTGAGCGGACACATTCGTTGGGTCAGTGTTTGCGCGATTGGATATATGGAGGGATAGGATTCAGGGGGCGATCCGTGGGATAGGAGAGGAGCGACGTAACTGGCTCGCGGGGTTGTGGTTCCGGATCACTGGCGTGGCGGAAACTGCTTCATCTGTAGCGGGTATCGTCGCATGGGCCGTGAGCTGTACGATGGGTGCCTAATCCGCGTGTGCTTGCTTTTCGTTTGCATGTAGCCGCATCGCGAAAACCTAAGATACAACATATAAAGACTTATGGCAGGGCTGAATACGGCGCCTCTCAACCGTCCGTGCCTGCCGTGCCATATGTATATACAGACCGTATTCTTGTTCCCCTCCCAAAACCATTTCCCCAAGTCATTTTTCACTCAAGTAGCCCACAACACTTAGGTTCTTTTTGAGTAATTAACAGCGCTGGTTTAGGTAGGGCAGTTTTCTGTCAAGGATGGTTCAGGGGTGTGTATCCGCGGGGACGGAGACAGGGGCCTCGACCTCGAGTTGCATTTCGGCATGCCGTCCGCGCTGATCGCCCACAACTTCGACCAGAACGTCGACCTCACATTGTTCACCGACCCGATCGCAATGGAGGCCGGCACGGTCTTTTCCGGCACGATCCCAGTGGAGAACGTCGCAGTCGCGGAGGTGGAAAAGGGTAACGAGCACCATCTTGCCATCGTCGTGTGCAAGGGCCCGGTGGGTGGGTACGACGCGGTGACTAGGGTGGGGAGCTCGTTGTTTTGGCACCAGCCGCACTGACTGAGCTGCAGAGCGATGTCGCCATCGCGTCGTGTATGAGGGTCCGGTGGACGGACTACCAAACACGAAGCAATCTGTCCATGTTTGTCTTATATGATTTCAAACCATGGCGGCACCTAAATTGAATACTAATTGTACAACTTCAATACAAGCATTGCATTTATCACTTCTATTCTAAGTCGCTGATTCTAGATCGACATTGTAGTTACACTGGTACGTGAGGCGCCCTTCGTTTATACAATCGTAACAAAGAATGGCGTATCCACTACATAAGTTTTATCATGTTTAAAATTTCTCAAATACATGATTTCTTTCAATTATATGTTTTGCTGTCTAGTTTTTCTCATACTCATCTGTATAATTTTTTCTATACATCTAAAACAAGTTCTTACACACATTTAACATTTTCTACATGATTAACATGTTCTTGAACATATTTGGCCTACGTGTTAAATATTTTTTGAATACACATTCAATTATTTTTGGAAATGATACAAAACATTTTTTTAACTATGCAAGCATTTTTTACATATTGTAAGTTTTCTATAATGTCACAAACATATTTTTGAAACACGTGAACATAGTTGTAAATGTAACATACATTTCTTTGAATGCTACCAAATATATTTTTGGAATTACACGAACATTTTTGTTAAATTGCT
>NW_021232151.1:0-388 GCF_002162155.2 Triticum dicoccoides | reverse complement strand
AAACTGTTCAACTATATAATGGAGTACTTTTTTTACTCTCCTCATTCTTCCTGCAACTCTTCCGTCTTGCAATAATTTGGTATCCCCCCTTCCAAATTTCCAGTGTCAAGTTCTCTACATGCCAATGTTTTTTCTTTCCAGAAAATGCAAAAGGCTCTGTGTCTCACTGCATTGATAGAAAAGCAGTTTATGTACAGCTGTAGAGTTTCGCACCACAAACAATACCACGGCCCTACAAGCTAGGCATCATTGGAATTACCGCTGCAATGCCTAATCCTCCCGCCTTCGACCACAGCTGAGCTATGGTTCATACTCTATGTTGCCATGCATGCAAAGATATTATGATGTGTCAAGTGTATCCACTGCCTTGCCTGTAGAATATGTGTAC
>NW_021232150.1:112974-142312 GCF_002162155.2 Triticum dicoccoides | reverse complement strand
ATAGTTATGAGAATATCTAGGTATGATCATGTATATAGGCATCACGTCTGAGACAAGTAGACCGACTCCTGCCTGCATCTACTACTATTACTCCACTCATCAACCGCTATCCAGCATGCATCTAGAGTATTAAGTAAAAAATAGAGTAATGCCTTAAGCAAGGTGACATGATGTAGAGGGATAAACTCATGCAATATGAAGAAAACCCCATCTTGTTATCCTCGATGGCAACAATACAATACGTGCCTTGCTGCCCTTACTGTCACCGGGAAAGGACACCGCAAGATTGAACCCAAAGCTAAGCACTTCTCCCATTGCAAGAAAGATCAATCTAGTAGGCCAAACCAAACTGATAATTCGAAGAGACTTGCAAAGATAACCAATCATACATAAAAGAATTCAGATAAGATTCAAATATTATTCATAGATAGAATTGATCATAAACCCATAATTCATCGGTCTCAACAAACACACCGCAAAAAGAAGATTACATCGAATAGATCTCCACAAGAGAGGGGGAGAACATTGTATTGAGATCCAAAAAGAGAGAAGAAGACATCTAGCTACTAACTATGGACCCGTAGGTCTGAAGTAAACTACTCACACTTCATCGGAGAGGCTATGGTGTTGATGTAGAAGCCCTCCGAGATCGATGCCCCCTACGGCGGAGCTCCTGAATAGGCCCCAAGATGGGATCTCGTGGATACAGAAAGTTACGGCGGTGGAATTAGGGCTTTGGCTCCGTATCTGATCGTTTGGGGGTACGTGGATATATATATATATATATATAGGAGGAAGAAGTATGTCGGTGGAGCAACAGGGGGCCCACAAGGGTGGGGGCGCGCCTGGTACGGTAGGGCGCTCCCCCCTACCTCGTGGCCTCCTGTTACTTGCCTTGACGTAGGGTCCAAGTCTCCTGAGTTTATTCGATGAGAAAATCACGTTCCCGAAGGTGTCATTCCGTTTGGACTCAGTTTGATATTCCTTTTCTTCGAAACCCTAAAACAGGCAAAAAAATAGCAATTCTAGGCTGGGCCTCCGGTTAATAGGTTAGTCCCGAAAATAATATAAAAGTGGATAATAAAGCCCAATAATGTCGAAAACAGTACATAATATAGCATGGAGCAATCAAAAATTATAGATACGTTGGAGACGTATCAAGCATCCCCAAGCTTAATTCCTGCTCGTCCTCGAGTAGGTAAATGATAAAAACAGAATTTTTGATGCGGAGTGCTACTTGGCATAATTTTAATGTAATTCTTCTTAATTGTGGTATGAATATTCAGATCCAAAAGATTCAAGACAAAAGTTCATATTGACATAGAAAATAATAATACTTCAAGCATACTAACAAAGCAATTATGTCTTCTCAAAATAACATGGCTAAAGAAAGTTATCCCTACAAAATCATATAGTCTGGCTATGCTCTATCTTCACCATACAAAATATTTAAATCATGCACAACCCCGATGACAAGCCTAGCAATTGTTTCATACTTTTGACATTCTCAAAACTTTTTCAATCTTCACGCAATACATGAGTGTGAGCCATGGATATAGCACTATAGGTGGAATAGAGTGGTGGTTGTGGAGAAGACAAAAAGGGAGAAGATAGTCTCACATCAACTAGGCATATCAACGGGCTATGGAGATGCCCATCAATTCATATCAATGTGAGTGAGTAGGGATTGCCATGCAACAGATGCACTAGAGCTATAAGTATATGAAAGCTCAAAAAGAAACTAAGTGCGTGTGCATCCAACTTGCTTGCTCATGAAGACCTAGGGTAATTTGAGGAAGCCCATCATTGGAATATACAAGCCAAGTTCTATAATGAAAGATTCCCACTAGTATATGAAAGTGATAACATGAGAGACTCTCTACTATGAAGATCATGGTGCTACTTTGAAGCACAAGTGTGGTAAAAGGATAGTAACATTGTCCCTTCTCTCTTTTTCTCTCATTTTTTTATTTGTGCCTTTTCTCTTTTTTTCATGGCCTCTTTTCTTTCTTTTTATTTGGGCTTCTTTGGCCTCTTTTATTTATTTTTCGTCCGGAGTCTCATCCCGACTTGTGGGGGAATCATAGTCTCCATCATCCTTTCCTCACTGGGACAATGCTCTAATAATGATGATCACCACACTTTTATTTTTCTTACAACTCAACAATTACAACTTGATACTTGGAACAAAATATGACTCTATATGAATGCCTCTGGCGGTGTACCGGGAGATGCAATGACTCATGAGTGACAAGTATGAAAGAATTATGAACGGTGGCTTTGCCACAAATACTATGTCAACTACATGATCATGCTAAGCAATATGACAATGATGGAGTGTGTCATAAACGGAACGGTGGAAAGTTGCATGGCAATATATCTCGGAATGGCTATGGAAATGCCATAATAGGTAGGTATGGTGGCTGTTTTGAGGAAGGTATATGGTGGGTGTATGATACCGGTGAAAAGGTGCGTGGTATTAGAGAGGCTAGCAAAGGTGGAAGGGTGAGAGTGCGTATAATCTATGGACTCAACATTAGTCATAAAGAACTCATATACTTATTGCAAAAATCTACAAGTTATCAAAACAAAGTATTACGCGCATGCTCCTAGGGGAATAGATTGGTAGGAAAAGACCATCACCCGTCCCCGACCGCCACTCATACGGAAGAAAATCAATAAATAAATAATGCTCCGACTTCATCACATAACGGTTCACCATACGTGCATGCTACGGGAATCGCAAGCTTCAACACAAGTATTTCTCAAATTCACAACTACTCAACTAGCATGACTTTAATATCACCATCTCCACATCTCAAAACAATTATCAAGTATCAAACTTATCATAGTATTCAACACACTCGTAAGAGAGTTTTATTATTAATCTTGCATACCAAGCATATTAGGATTTTAAGAAAATTACCATGCTATTAAGACTCTCAAAATAATATAAGTGAAGCATTAGAGATCACTAGTTTCTATAAAACAAATCCACCACCGTGCTCTAAAAGATATAAGTGAAGCAATAAAGCAAAAATATATAACTTCAAAGATATAAGCGAAGCATATAGAGTATTTAACAAATTCCAAATCATATATGGCTCTCTCAAAAGGTGTGTACAGCAAGGATGATTGTGGTGAACTAACAAGCAAAGACTCAAATCATACAAGACGCTCCAAGCAAAACACATATCATGTGGTAAATTAAAATATAGCTCCAAGTAAAGTTACCGATAGAAGTAGACGAAAGAGGGGGTGCCTTCCGGGGCATCCGCAAGCTTTGGCTTTTAGGTGTCCTTAGATTATCTTGGGGGTGCCATGGGCATCCCCAACCTTAGGATCTTTCCAATCCTTGTTCCATAATCCATCAAATCTTTACCCAAAACTTGAAAACTTCACAACACAAAACTTCAAGTAGAAAATCTCGTGAGCTCTGTTAGCGAAAGAGAATAAAAGATTACTTCAAGGTACTGTAATGAACTCATTATTTCTTTATATGGGTGTTATACCTACTGTATTCCAGCTTATCTATGGTTTATAAACTACTTTACCAGCCATAGATTCATCAAAATAAGCAAACAACACATGAAAAACAGAATCTGTCAAAAACAGAACAGTCTGTAGTAATCTGTATCTAGCGCAAGATCTGGAACCCCAAAAATTCTAAAATAAATTGCTGGACGTGAGGAATTTATCTATTAATCATCTGCAAAAATAATTAACTAAATAGAACTTTCCACATAAAAATGACAGCAGTTCTCGTGAGCGCTAAAGTTTCTGTTTTTTACAGCAAGTTCAACAAGACTTTCCCCAAGTCTTCCCAACGGTTCTACTTGGCACAAACACTAATTAAACACAAAAAACACAACCAAAACAGAGGATAGATAATATATTTATTAATAAACAGGAGAAAAAATCAAGTAATAAACATAAAATTGGGTTGCCTCCCAACAAGCGCTATCGGTTAACGCCCCTAGCTAGGCATAACAAGCAAGAATAGATCTAGGTATTGCCATCTTTGGTAGGAAATCCATAAGTGGCTCTCATAATAGATTCATAAGGTAATTTAATTTTCATTCTAGGAAAGTGTTCCATGCCTTTCCTTAATGGAAATTGGAATCTAATATTTCCTTCCTTCATATCAATAATTGCACCAATCGTTCTAAGGAAAGGTCTACCAAGAATAATAGGACATGAAGGATTGCAATCTATCTCAAGAACGATAAAATCTACGGGAACATAATTCCTATTTGCAACAATAATAACATCATTAATTCTTCCCATAGGTTTCTTAATAGTGGAATCCGCAAGGTGCAAGTTTAGAGAGCAATCACCAAAATCATGGAAACCTAACAAATCACACAAGGTCTTTGGAATCGTGGAAACACTAGCACCCAGATCACATAAAGCATAGCATTCATGATCTTCAATTTTAATTTTAATAGTTGGTTCCCACTCAACATAAAGTTTTCTAGGGATAGAAACTTCCAATTCAAGTTTTTCTTCATAAGATTGCATCAAGGCATCAACGATATGTTTAGTAAACGCTTTATTTTGACTATAAGCGAGAGGAGAATTTAGCACGGATTGCAAACAAGGAAATACAATCAATCAAAGAGCAATTTTCATAGTTAAATTCCTTGAAATCCATAATAGTGGGTTTAGCAACATCTAGGGTTTTAATTCCTTCAATCCCACTTTTATCAAATTTAGCATCAAGATCAACAAATTTTGAATTCTTGGAACACATTCTAGGTAAAGGTGGATCATATTCAGTCCCATCATTATCAAGATTCATATTGCAAAACAAAGATTTAATAGGGGACACATCAATAACTTTTAGATCTTTATCATTATTTTCATAGGAACTAGAAGAACACGCTTTTATAAAGGCATCTTTCTTAGCACGCATCCTAGCAGTTCTTTCTTTGCACTCATAAATGGAAATTCCCATGGCTTTGAGAGACTAATTGATATCATGCTTAGGTGGAATAGATCTAAGTTTCAAAGAATCAACATCAAGAGAAATTCTATCAATGTTCCTAGCCAAATCATCAATCTTAAGCAATTTTTCTTCAATCATAGCATTAAAATTCTTTTGCGAAGTAATAAATTCTTTAATATTATATTCAAAATCAGAGGGCATATTATTATAATTTCCATAAGAATTTTGTAGGAATTACCATAATTATTAGTGGGATTACTAGGATAAGGCCTAGGGTTGAAATTTCCTCTATAAGCGTATTACCAAAATTGTTCCTACCAACAAAATTCACATCCATAGATTCATTATTATTCTCAATCAAAGTAGACAAGGGCATATCATTAGGATCAGAAGAAACACTCTTATTAGCAAATAATTTCATAAGTTCATCCATCTTTCCACTCAAAACATTAATTTCTTCTATCGCATGCACCTTTTTATTAGTAGATCTTTCAGTATGCCATTGAGAATAATTAACCATAATATTATCTAGGAGTTTAGTAGCTTCTCCTAAAGTGTTTTCCATAAAAGTGCCTCCCATGGCCGAATCTAAAAGATTTCTAGAAGCAAAATTCAATCCGGCATAAAAATTTTGTATATTCATCCATAAATTTAAACCATGAGTAGGGCAATTACGTATCATTAATTTCATTCTCTCCCAAGCTTGTGCAACATGTTCATGATCAAGTTGCTTAAAATTCATAATATCGTTTGTAAGAGAGATGATCTTAGCAGCAGGAAAATACTTAGAGATAAAAGCATCTTTGCACTTGTTCCATGAATCAATACTATTTTTAGGCAAAGACGAAAACCAAGCTTTAGCACGATCTCTAAGCGAAAAAGGAAATAGCTTCAATTTAACAATATCATTATCCACATCTTTCTTGTTTTGCATGTCACACAAATCAACGAAGCTATTTAGATGGTAGCGACATCTTCACTAGGAAGGCCGGAGAACGGATCTTTCATAACAAGATTCATCAAATCAGCATTAATTTCACAAGATTCAACATCGGTAAGAGGAGCAATCGGAGTGCTAATAAAATCATTGTTGTTGGTGTTGGTGAAGTCACACAATTTAGTATTATCTTGAGGCATCGTGACAAGCAAGCAAACTAACACACAAGCAAACAAAAAGCAAGCGTGCAAAAAGAGGCTAATAGAGGGAGGATAGAGAGAGAGGGCAAATAAAACGGCAAGGGTGAAGTGGGGGAGCGAAAAATGAGAGGCAAATGGCAAATAATGTAATGCGGGAGATAAGGGTATGTGATGGGTACTTGGTATGTTGACTTTTGCATAGACCTCCCCGGCAACGGTGCCAGAAATCCTTCTTGCTACCTCTTTTAGCACTGCATTAGTTTTCCTCGAAGAGGAAGGGATGATGCAACAAAGTAGCGTAAGTATTTCATTCGGTTTTTGAGAACCAAGGTATCAATCCAGTAGGAGGCTACGCGCGAGTCCCTCGCACCTGCACAAAACAAATAAATCCTCGCAACTAACGCCAATAGGGGTTGTCAATCCCTATAGGGCCACTTACGAGAGTGAGATCTGATAGATATGATAAGATACTATTTTTTGTATTTTTATGATAAAGATGCAAAGTAAAATAAAGGAAAAGTAAATAACAAAGTAGGAGGAGATTGATATGATAAAGATAGACCCGGGGGCCATAGGTTTCACTAATGGCTTCTCTCGAGGGCATACGTATTCTACGGTGGGTGAACAAATTACTGTTGAGCAATTGACAGAATTGAGCATAGTTATGAGTATATCTTGGTATGATCATGTATATAGGCATCACGTCCGAGACAAGTAGACCGACTCCTGCCTGCATCGACTACTATTACTGCACTCATCGACCGCTATCCAGCATGCATCTAGAGTATTAAGTAAAAAACAGAGTAACGCCTTAAGCAAGATGGCATTATGTACAGGGATAGACTCATGCAATATGAAGAAAACCCCATCTTATTATCCTCGATGGCAACAATACAATATGTGCCTTGCTGCCCTTACTGTCACCGGGAAAGGACACCGCAAGATTGAACCCAAAGCTAAGCACTTCTCCCATTGCAAGAAAGATCAATCTAGTAGGCCAAACCAAACTGATAATTCGAAGAGACTTGCAAAGATAACCAATCATACATAAAAGAATTCAGAGAAGATTTAAATATTATTCATAGATAGACTTGATCATAAACCCACAATTCATCGATCTCAACAAACACACCACAAAAAGAAGATTACATCGAATAGATCTCCACAAGAGAGGGGGAGAACATTGTATTAAGATCTAAAAAGAGAGAAGAAGCCATCTAGATACTAACTATGGACCCGTAGGTCTGAAGTAAACTACTCACACTTCATCGGAGAGGCTATGGTGTTGATGTAGAAGCCCTCCGTGATCGATGCCCCCTTCGGTGGAGCTCCAGAACAGGCCCCAAGATGGGATCTCGTGGATACAGAAAGTTACGGCGGTGGAATTAGGGTTTTGGCTCCATATATGATCGTTTGGGGGTACGTGGATATATATAGGAGGAAGAAGTACGTTGGTGGAGCAACAGGGGGCCCATGAGGGTGAGGGCACACCTGGTAGGGTAGGGAGCGCCCCCCTACCTCGTGGCCTCCTGTTACGTGCCTTGACGTAGGGTCCAAGTCTCCTGAGTTGTATTCGATGAGAAAATCACGTTCCCGAAGGTTTCATTCCGTTTGGACTCCATTTGATATTCCTTTTCTTCGAAACCCTAAAACAGGCAAGAAAACAGCAATTCTGGGTTGGGCCTCCGGTTAATAGGTTAGTCCCAAAAATAATATAAAAGTGGATAATAAAGCCCAATAATGTCCAAAACAGTAGATAATATAGCATGGAGCAATCAAAAATTATAGATACGTTGGAGACGTATCATGCGACCGGTGTCTTGTCTCTCAAGATAAAAGTAAATATAGAGGGAGAGCTACAGGTACGACATACAAAATCCGGTCCTACATACGTGTACACATGTTCAACACCTCCCCCCCCCCGCGCAGTCAAAGCATCGCTGGTGACGCAAATACTGGACCGAAAGCCCTCGAAAGTCGAGGTGGGTAGACCCTTCGTCATAACATCGGCGAACTGCTGATCGGTGGGCACATGCAAAACTCGAACACGACCATGTGTGACATGCTCCCGAACGAAGTCAATGTCGAGCTCAATATGCTTCGTCCGGCGATGATGTACAGGGTTGGCAGCGAGGTAGAACGCGGAGATGTTGTCACAGTAGACAAGCGTGGCCTGAAGAAGCTGTCATAGCCAGGAGCACGCCGCGACGGCATTGGCCACTGCCATGTACTCGGCCTTGGCACTTGACCGTGAGACCGTGGGTTGTCGTTTAGACGACCACGAAACCAGAGAGGGTCTGAGGTAGACGTAGTAGCCGGAAGTGGAGCGCCGAGTGTCGGGACACCCAGCCAGTCGGCGTCAGAGTAGGCGACGAGGCTGGTGTCGGGTGATGCCGTCAGGGTGACACCCATAGCCGTGGTGCCACGTATATGCCGGAGAATATGTTTCACCAGAGGCCAATGAGTGTCACGAGGGGCATGCATGTGGAGACACACCTGCTGGACAGCATACTTGATATCCGGATGCTTCAGTGTGAGGTACTGAAGAGCACTGACGATGGAGCGGTAAAAGGGAGCTTCGGACGCCGGAGAGCCCTCGACGGCGGACACCTTAGCCTTAGTGTCAACAGGTGTGGAAGCAAGCTTGCAGTTAAGTATGTCAGATCACTCCAGAAGCTCGTAGGCATACTTCTGCTGATGCAGGAAGAAGCCAGTGGCACGGCGGATAACCTCGATGCCGAGGAAGTAGTGGAGAGCCCCCAAGTCCTTGAGAGCGAACTTGGTGCCGAGGCGAGCTGTGATCTGCTGAAGTAGCGCTGGCAAGGACGCAATCAGGATGATGCCGTCGATGTACAAGAAAAGGTAAGCGGTGGCGGCGCCCTAGTGAAAAACAAACAGGGAGGCATCGGACTGTGTGGACCGAAACCCCTACTATCGAAGGAAGGCCGCGATCCACTGGTACCAGGCCTGAGGCACCTGCTTCAACCCGTAAAGAGAACGAGAGAGCAAGCACACGTGGTCCGGATAGTCAGTGTCGACGAAACCAGTGGGCTACTTACAAAACACCTGCTCGTCGAGATGGCCATGCAAGAAAGCATTGGACACGTTGAGTTGGTGAACTGGCCAGGCGCTAGAGACATCAAGCTGGAGAACAGCGTGAATTGTGCCCGGTTTGACAACCGGGGTGAAGGTGATCGTGAAGTCCACGTTGACGCGCTGGCGGAAACCGCGCACCACCCATCGTGCCTTGTAGCACACAAGATAACCATTAGGACGAGTCTTGTGGCGGAAAATCCACTTGCCAATGATAACATTGGCACAGGGAGGCCGGGGGACAAGCTCCCACGTACTGTTGCGCTACAGGGCATCGAACTCTTCACGCATCGCAGCAAGCCAGTTCAGATCCCAAAGGGTTGCGCGGGCGGAGGTGGGGAGCGGAGACGGGGCCGTGGTAGACGCGGCACACGCGTACTCGTTTGAGGTATTACGCATGCTAGGATGAAACGTCCCAGTCCGAGCTCGAGTAACCACACCGGTGAGAGGTGCGACTGCAGTCGGCAGAGATGAGAGGGGGACCGGCGAGTAGGAGGTCAAGCCGGTCTCTGAGGACTTGGAGGGGCCACCCGCAGCGGCGCCAGAGGCCGCGGCGATGGGGGCGGCCGAAGGGCCCGTGGCGGCGGGGGCACCCTAGTTGGCCTCGGGGGCGGGGACGCCCGAGGGGGCGCCAAAGGCCGCGGCTGCGGGGGCGCCCGAGGGGGCAGCCACACCCGAAGCGCCGCGGGAGGGGGCGGCCGGTGCCGGAAGCGTGGGCAGGGCCGGGCGCAGTGCTTGGCGCGGCATGGTGGCGGCTCACCGTAGGTGGTGGCAGGGGCGAGCCGCACTGTGGGAGACGCCGAGGAGGATTGTACCTGCTGAAATGGGAACACCGGCTCATCAAAGTACATGTATCGCGAAGTAAATACGTAGTGGGACACTGGATCATAGCACCAATAACCTTTGGTGTTGGGAGGATAACCGAGAAAGATGCAAGGAACTGACTGGGGAGTGAGTTTGTGAGGGGTGGTGGGCGCGGTGCTAGGATAACGAAGACACCCGAAAATGCGAAGACCATCATAAGATGGAGCCGCACCGAAGAGGAGCTCATGAGGAGTATAGTTCCAGTGAGGACGACACGGGCAGATGTTTGTGAGAAGGTTGGCGGTTGCAAGACCGTCTGGCCAGAACTGAGGAGGCATGTTGGAGTGGAAAAGCAACGTGCGGACATGGTCATTAATAGTGCGGATGACATGCTCGGCGCGACCATTCTGCTGTGACGTGTAGGGGCAAGTGAGCTGAAAAATGGTGTCGTGAGTCGCAAGGAGATTGCGGATGGCAATATTGTCAAACTCTTCTCCGTTTTCAGTTTGCAAGGCAAGAATAGGACGACCAAACTGTGTGGTGATATATGAGTAAAAAGCAGTGAGTGTAGCAAGAGCATCGGACTTGCGACGGAGAGGAAATGTCCACACATAATGGGGAAAAACATCCAATATCACCAAATAGTATAGATAACCCATGTTGTTTGCAACCGGGACGTCCAAACATCACTATGCAATAACTGAAATGGAAAAGTGGAAATGTTTGTAGACTCGTTAAAGGGAAGACTAACGTGCTTGCCTAGATGGCATGCCTCACAGGTGTGGTCGTCAACCTTATTACATGAGAATGAAAAACTCTGCAGAATCTGACGCAAACTTGTGGAGTTGGGATGACCGAGGCAGGCGTGACAAAGATCGACACTAGTGGTGAGGGCGGCTGGACGGGTGGTCGTGGCAGCGGAAGGATGCACTGGGTAGAGCTCGTCCGGACTGTCACATTGGTGGAGTACCATCCGTGTACAGGCGTCCTTCACAGAAAAGCCAACATCGTCAAATTCAACAGTAATAGGGTTCTCACGAGCAAGGCGACGAACAGAGACAAGGTTGGTTACTAAGTCAGGAGAGGCGAGAACAATAGACATGTTAATAGGAGTAGAGGTGGAAGGAAACGACATATGACCGACATGTGTAATGGGTAGAGAGGAATCGTTACCAACGGTGATGCGAGTGGGAGTATGAATGAGAGTGGAAGACGTGAGGTTACCGGGATGAGCAGTCATGTGAGTAGTGGCGCCCGAGTCCATGTATCAGTCACCACTGCCACCATAGTTACTCGGTGACGGAGCCGAATGCAGGGCGGCGAGGAGGGCTGGATCCCACGGCGGTGGGACCTGGGGCGGGTAGAACCCGCCATAGGCAGGCACGGGGGCGGCGCAGTAAGCTGGCGCGGGGGCGGCGCCATAGCCTCCCGTGGCCGACGATGCCGGGTAGGGTGCGGTGCTGGGAGTGGCGAAGTTCGCCTGGTGGCTCGCCGGACGGGGCCCAAGGATGCCTGGGGCAGGAGCCCAAGGGACCGGCATCGAGTATGCATGAACGACACCGTCTACAGATTGGTGTCATAAGTCCACGGTGGGGTGGCCAGCTGCTACTGACGAGGGGCCCCATGTGCGCAAGTTGTTGCTGATTTTGGCCGCCCCCGCGACGGTTGCCGCACCGCCCGCCACCCCACGGCTGCTACTGGGGGCAGCGGGAGGAACGGGGGCGCGGGCAGGAGGGGGGAAAATCCCGGGGCGGCGGCTGTTGCCACGGAGCGGACGGGGCGGCTTGCGGCGGGGCGCCGCGGGGGGTGCCGGCGGCGAGGGCGTGGTGCTGCACACGCTTCTTGACCCCCTTCATCCGGCGCTCCTCCAACCACAAGTATGCCACAAACTTGGGGAAGGAGGACCCCAGCATCAAGGTGAGGTTGGAGACGGCGTTGCCGAAGTCCTCGTTGAGACCGGTGGTGAGCATGCTGAGGAGGAGGTCGTCATCAACCTTGGCGCCGATGTCGCGGAGTTCATCCGCCAACGTCTTCAAGCGGCGGCAGTAGTCATCGATGGACTGTTCATCCTGATGACAGTCAAAAAATTCCTACTGCAAAAAAATGCGACACTGAAGCTTGTTGTTGTTGAAGAGTCCGCTGAGCTTGACCCACACGGCGTGGGCGTCATCACCATCGCTCACGACCGTGTGAAACAGGTCCTTGGAGATGGTGGTGAAGAACCACCTGATGAGCGTAGCGTCGATCGCGGTCCACTCGGAGTCGCCCACCAAAGCGTGGGAGTCGACGGTGCCGTCAACATGATCCACGAGATTGTTCTCGCGGAAGAGGAGCGAAAAGTACGTCTTCCACGCGAAGTACATGGAGTCAGTGGCATCGAGGACAAACGGGGCGCGTTCATGGATGTTGATGTCGCGAATGTCGGCAGGGTCCGGCTCGGTGAAAGGGTTGGAGTAGGTGAAGGCATTAGAAGACATGGCGGCGCGGTGAGGAGGAGGAGCGGCGGTGGCTAGAGGAGTAGCGGCGGCTAGGGTTGGGAAGGGTTGGCGGCGGTGCGGCAGAAGAGGTGGCGTGGTGGCTGATTGAGGGACGGCGCGGCTGCGGGGAGAGGGTGCGGCGGCACGGCGGGAGGGGGTAGCGGCGGCGGCAGCGGAGGCGGCAGATGGCGGCGGCCGCGGCCCGGGGCGGTTGCGGCTAGAGGCTAGGGTTAGGTGGAAGCGGTTTGGGAGAGCATGGGGATCGGCCTGGATGCGGGTCGAGATGAGAAGGGAAGATGCGGAGAGGTGATGGGCGGGAGGAGCACAAGAGGAATGTTCTATATGGATGCATAAGGCAGAAGGCCAAAGAGGCTATGTCCGAAGGAGGGAGCCAGGCAAGAATATTGCAAATTTTGCAGCCAAGTATTTATCGAACCAAGAAAAAAAATCAATTAGAGAGATCTTCACAAGTTTCTTAGCCTAAACTGAATGTTTTCAGTGCCTTGTTAAATCAATCTTTATAATAAAATCAAGCAGCAGCTGACTACTTGCTGTAAAATCGGGTTACTTTTGTTGTAAAATCGAGCATTAATCTAGTTGTTGGAGATAGGAAGGAGCAAAATAAGATCATCTGATTCAGTCTAGTCCTGCTAGCAAAGCATATATGCACACAACTAAAGGATTCATATGCAAAGTAATGGATCCTTAAGGCCAAAATAAAATTACACATCACATCGGTCCGCTTCTTCTTTGCCATAGGTAACAATATATTTATGAGAAACAATGCAATGTAAAATCATAGATCAAAGAAATTTTCTAATCGAACGATAAAATATGTAAGAACTGCTATAATCTAATTAGATTGACAAGCTCAATGAGATATGCAGGCAAAATGTCTAAAATGACATGGTACCTCCTGGTGTTTTAAGCCATATTGATCAAAGATATTTTGCGATGAAGTTCAAAGGCATATATCTGATCATAACAATGTATGCCTAAAGACAATTGGAATGTTTTGTTGATAATTGATCTACATGACAATCAGGACACCAGGATGCACAAAAGGCAGCTGAAACATGTTGCTTCTGCACTCAAAATGTTGCAAGCAGCATATACTGTGGGACACTGATGATACAGGTTACACAGCAAGCAAACTATTGTCAGTGCATAGTATTTCTGATTTTCCCACCAAACATTGGACCACGAATTTAACACAAAGTCTGAAATATAGGAGTAATACCTGTTAGAATTAGTTGTTGTATAGAGATAGAACTCTTTTTAAATTGTAAACCTATTCTATCTCTTCTTTTGTTTCAACCTCTCCCGATCTTTCTTCTGTAACCGATCGATCTTGTATCGATCTAAACCTTGTAAGCCATGGCATGTATCCTATATAATGTAATGCGGCCCAAGCAAAGGGTTCTACGCTTCCCACAATAATTTACATGGTAACAGAGCCTCTTCCTCAACAAGAACACATCTAGCTATCTTCCTCCATCGAGAGTATGTCTACCACCTCCGCCACCATGATGCCCAGCACCATGGGTGCACTTTCCACCACCTCCTCCTCCACCTTCGCCTCCTCTTCCACCACCACCACCGCATCACTTGGACCACCACCGCAGGAGAAGCTGACGAGGGGGAACTTTCTTCCCTGGAAGGCCGTCGTGCTACCGCAGATCAAAGGAGCACAGATGGAGCATCACCTCGACGAGAAGATCCCGGCACCGCCGCCCACCCTCACCATCACCAAGGATGGCAAAACAGAGCAAGTCGCCAACTTTGCAAGGACCCTCTGGTATGCACAACAGCAGCAACTTCAGGGATTTTTTATGGGCTCTCTTTCCCGCGATATCCTTGCACAGGTCGCCACGTTACAGACGTCGGCCAAAGTTTGGCGTGCAATTCACGCCATGTTTGCTGCTTAGAGTCAAGCTCAAGCTATCAAGACCCGCATCGAGCTGACCGATCTTCAGAAAGGTAATATGACCATGACCGAGTACCTTGGCAAAATTAAAAGTCTCACAGATGAAGTTGCCTGTACTGCCGCTGCGCTCTCCGATCCGGAGATCGTCTCCAAAATTCAAGCCTGGCTAGATATGGAGTACAACTCTATCATCTCGGTGCTCACTGCTCGGGTGGAACCAATCATGGTTTAGGAGCTCTACAGCCAGTTCCTAAGTTTTGATGCCCGCCTCAGCCTTCTTCACCGCACCAACCTCCACCAATCTTCTGCCAACATTGTATCTCGTGGTCGCGGCCGTGGGCACGGTCACCAGGGGCAGTCTCGCACCGCTGGGCGCGGGCATGGCAACTTCCAGGGAGATGGCGGCTACAACAGCTCTGGCGGCGACGGCTACAACACTTCCAGCAACTACACCAACAAACCCTCAAGCGGCGGCTTCAACAACAACTCTGGCCATCGCCCGTCCTCCTCCCGGGGGCGTCCTCGGTGTCAACTCTGCAAAAAGGCAGGCCATGAAGTCATGGATTGCTAGCAGCAGTATGATGAAGATATTGTCCCCGACTGCCGTCTTGTTGCTACAGCTATGCGCGAGCAAGGGGCGATGGTGTGTGGTACGTTGACTCTGGTGCAACCGACCACGTTACTGGTGAACTAGAGCAACCCGCTCTCCGGGAGAAATACCTTGGCAATTATCAGATTCATACTGCAAGTGGTGGAGGTATGGATATTCGACACATCGGTCAAGCTTTTATTAATTCCCCTACCCTTAAACGTGATCTTGTCTTAAACAATGTTGTCCATGTTCCACAAGCAGATAAAAACCTTGCATCTATGTCTCGTCTAAGCACCGATAATAATGTTTTCTTTGAAACTCACCCTTGTTACTTTTTTTATAAAGGACCGGGCAACGAGGGAACTTCTTCATCACGGTAGATTCATTGGAGGGCTCTACCCCATCTCATTCGAAGTTTTCAACCACAAGCGTCGCCGTGCTTATTCTGTCATCAAGCCCTCTTTGGCACGGTGGCATCAAAGATTAGGACACCTATCATCAATCATAGTCAAGCAAGTAGTTAATAAAGACAATTTGCCATTGTCACATAGTCAATCCAGTGAGTCTATTTGTGAAGCATGTCAGTGTGCTAAGAGTCATCAACTCCCTTGTCCTAGGTCAAACAACGTGTCTCATGCTCCTTTAGAGCTTATTTTCTGTGATGTATGGGGTCATGCTAGAGATTCCTTTGGAAGAAAAAATATTATGTCAGTTTCATTGATGATTATAGCAAGTTTACTTGGATTTACTTGTTAAAACACAAATCTAAAGTTTTTCTGTGTTTCAAGAATTCCAAAAACTTGTTGAAAGACATTTTAACAGGAAAAGTCTAGCAGTCCAGAGTGACTGGGGAGGGGAGTATGAGAAGCTCAACTCTTTCTTCTTTAGCATAGGCATTGAACATCATGTCTCTTGTCCTCATGCTCACTAGCAAAACGGCTCTACCGAGAGAAAACATCGCCACATTGTCGAAGTTGGCCTTTCCCTACTTGCACATGCCTCCATGCCTCTCAAATATTGGAATGAAGCATTCATTGCAACAACTTATCTTATCAATCGCCTTCCTAGTAAGGTCATTGGAAATTCTACTCCATTAGAGCGATTATATAATCAAACGCATGATTACAATTCTCTTAAAAAATTGGGTGTGCTTGCTACCCAAATTTACGTCCACATAATCGCCACAAGCTCGAGTTTCGATCTACCGAATGTGTTTTTCATGGCTATAGTAATCTTCACAAAGGGTACAAATGCTTAGAGATTGCAACTGGCCGTATCTATATCTCTCAAGACGTTGTCTTTGATGAAACTCTTTTTCCGTTTGCCAAACTTCACCCAAATGCGGGAGCTCTCCTCCGTGCTGAAATAGCACTTCTTCCAGATCACAGGGGTGAATTATATCAAGCTGATCCTGTGAAGAATTCCATAGAAAATTTGGATTCTAGAGATATTTGCGCAGATTCAGTTCATGATTTTATGTGTGCAGAAAAAGACAGAAGAGGCGCCGGATCCCATATAGATTCAGGTGGCAGCGGTGTTCGATCCGAGGCAGATCCCCGCGCCAGCTCGGCTGTCTCCATCGACGCGCGACCCGAGGACGATCATGGTCGCCCGCAAGCAGCCAATCACGCTCGGGTGGCCGACCGGCCCGACCGTGTGGAGCCCACCGGTTCAGAGGCGCTGGTGGCCGTCAGCCCTCGCGCAGCGGGGCCCGCCACTGAGCCCATCTCTCCAGGCGCGGACGGGGACAAATCACCGCGCGCCACCAGCCCATGGGCTGACCCAGGAGCCGACAGCGGGACGCCTGGCGCGTCTGGGTCGCCATCCTCCTTAGATCGAGAGCTGGATCGGGAACCTGCAGCTGTCTCAGCTGCAACTGATCCTGCAGGATCTTCTGTGGCGCAACCAACAACTACTGCTACATCGGGATCTTCTGTGCAAACCTCGCCAGTAGCTCCTCGTCGTCATACTCGATCTCAGTCAGGTATTATCAAGGCAAAGGAATATACCAATGGCACTGTAAGGTACGACAGGGTCAAACGAGCTTTTCTTAGTAGTTGTGGTGAACCAACTCATTTGCACGATGCTCTTAATCATAAAGAGTGGAAGGAGGCTATGGATAGCTAATACAATGCACTCATGAAAAACAAAACTTGGCATTTAGTACCACCAAGGAAGGGAAATAATGTTATAGATTGTAAATGGGTATACAAGATCAAGAGAAAATATGATGGAAGTATAGACAGGTACAAGGCTAGATTAGTTGCTAAATGGATTAAACAAAGATTTGGTATTGATTATGAAGATACCTTTAGCCCTGTTGTTAAGGAAGCTACTATTCGGCTTGTGTTGTCTATTGCTATTTCCAGAGGTTGGAGTCTAAGACAGCTAGATGTTGAGAACGCGTTTCTTCATGGTGTTCTTGAGGAAGAAGTGTTCATGCGACAACTACCGGGATATGAGAACCAAAGCACACCACATTATGTCTTTAAGTTGGATAAAGCTTTATATGGTTTGAAACAATCTCCTAGAGCTTAGTACTCAAGATTAAGCATGCAGTTACAGCAACTTGGGTTTATACCATCTAAAGCAGATACCTCTTTGTTCTTTTACAATAAAGGCAATATCACCATATTTGTGCTTGTTTATGTTGATGATATAATTGTTGCTAGTTCAAGCTCAGATGCCACTACTTGTCTGCTTAAGGATCTGAAACTGGAGTTTGCTCTTAAGGATCTAGGTGATCTTCACTACTTCCTTGGTATAGAGGTTAAACAGGTAAAGGATGGCATACTTCTCACACATGACAAATATACAACTGATATTCCCAAGAGAGTGGGATTGGAACATTGTAAACCTGTGAGTACACCAATCTCAACCTCAGAAAAACTTACAGTTGAAAGTGGAGAAGTACTTGGACCAGAGGATGCAACAAATTACAGGAGTGTTTTAGGTGATTTACAATATTTGACTCTTACACGTCCTGATATTTCTTATTCTGTGAACAAAGTATGTCAATATTTACATGCACCTAGAACTACTCATTGGACTGCAGTCAAGAGAATTTTGAGGTATCTTAAGTTTTCAGAGGGACTTGGGCTTCATATTACCAGGTCTTCATCCATGCTTGTTACTGCATATTCTGATGCAGACTGGGCAGGTTGTGCTGATGACAGAAGGTCCACGGGTGGTTTTGTTGTGTTTCTGGGAACAAACCTTGTATCATGGAGTGCAAGAAAATAGGCTACAGTTTCAAGGTCAAGTACTGAGGTGGAGTACAAAGCATTGGCAAATGCAACAGCTGAAGTAATGTGGATACAAACTTTACTTTATGAGCTTGGGATTAAGGCTCCACAAGCTGCTAGGTTATGATGTGATAACATTGGTGCCACCTACCTCTCAGCTAATCCTGTTTTCCATGCATGTACCAAACACATTGAAGTTAATTTTCACTTTGTCAGAAAAAGGGTAGCTTGAAAGCTAATTGACATTCGGTTCATACCTACGAGAGACCAACTTGCTGATGGCTTCACAAAACCACTCACCATGAGAAGGTTAGATGAGTTCAAATACAATCTCAACCTTGGCAAAGCTTCATGAGGTTTAGATTGAGGGGGGTGTTAGAATTAGTTGTTGTATAGAGATAGAACTCTGTTTAAATTGTAAACATATCATATCTCTTCTTCTGTTTCAACCTCTCCCTATCTTTCTTCTGTAACCGATCGATCTAGTATCGATCTAAACCTTGTAAGCCATGGCATGTATTCTATATAATGTAATGCGGCCCGAGCAAAGGGTTCTACGCTTCCCATAATAATTTACAATACCACCAAAGTCAGGATACAGGTAGCAGAAGAAGCAAATACCGGACATGCTTCACAGTTGACATCCGAAAAACTTCCATTGCTCCACGAATATTAAGCTTTGTGGCGAATCTGCACCACTGAGAAAGGGTCCTCAACAGAGTAATCGGTACATGTCTTGAAGCTCCAGAGCATGCCTCCTTCAGGACCTGTGCCCCCGAGAAGCACCATTTCGCAGGAACTACTGGCCATCTTGTTAGAAGCTTGCTGTGCTTTATGAGTCGCCTCATCCATTGAGAATGACATGAAGCTTGGATTAGCCATGGAGACGGACACGGTCCTTAGCACCCTCGCGCTCCGGAAGAAGAACTTGAGGAAGACAACCTCCCCGAGCTCCCCTCGGAATTCTTTGTAAGAGAACACCTTGATGCACGACTTGACATTTTCAGTGGGCTTGACCAGCTTCCAAAAGTTGAGATTCATCCTGGCACTACCAGCTTCATAATCACAATTTT
Organism: Triticum dicoccoides; assembly: GCF_002162155.2. NCBI lineage: Eukaryota > Viridiplantae > Streptophyta > Magnoliopsida > Poales > Poaceae > Triticum > Triticum dicoccoides. Next base: position 123,016 of record NW_021232150.1, on the reverse strand, counting down.
CAGACTACAGGAGAAAAAAGCAATTAAATCACTCAACAGTTCACCTATTAGGAATCATGTTGAGTATATAATGAAAATTAATAGTTTGCGGTGCCTCATATTAACTGGGAAAGCATTTGAGGAAGGTGGCGGATATTGTGCTCAAGGAAGCCCCAGCCTATGTCGTGACTCGTGAAACACATATTGTACATTATACTACGAGGCATACCTAGATGCTACCCCCTATGGCGTAACAAACAGTAGCTTGATTTCACTGATATGTCGGAGATATGACATGCCAATATTTCCATGTGTAGAGCTAAACAAAGTACCAAGTAGCCTATTAGTACAGAAAAACATCAACTAAGGTTGCCTCATTATTACAGTTCATGCATAACAAATTAAGAACTGAAGCTACAGATTCGAGCTGCAGTGTAGCTCTCCTAACACATGCACACTTTTACAAATATATTCTTCAAGAAGAATTTTCAGATATAAGTCATTACACCTTCTTTGTAATTAGTTAATCAGACATAAATGCCTGATACGGTGCAGCATAGAAGTAAAGCATCAATATATATGGCATGCTACACAGGCCCCTCCAGCAAATTGTAGACAGAAATTTGCAATCCCAGAATTCATAACAAATATCATAACTAACTGAAATTAACATGCAATGCAACCCGCAGAATTATGATTTTGTACTTTAGTCTCTATGTAGTATGTGTAGAGAAGACCTGATGGCTAAGAATAAATAGAAGCTTGACAAAAACCTTGTAATTAGTTAATCAGACATAACTCATGACATGATACGTTCACTAGTAGAAAAAGGGTCAAACGTGAAGCACATTAGTGCCGGTTTGTAAAAAAACCAGCACTAATGTGACCATTAGTGCCGGTTCGAATGGCTATGCATTAGTGCCGGTTCGTAATGAACCTAATGAACCTTTAGTACCGGTTCGTGCCACGAACCGGTACTAAAGCGGTGGTGGCAGGCTGGCGTCAGGCCAGGGCCCCACGAGCCCCTTGACGGTTTGTGACACAAACCGGTACTAAAGGTCTAACCTATAGTACCGGTTTGTGTCACCAACCGGCACTAAAGAGTCTTACCCTATAGTCCTGGTTGAAGACACAAACCAGCACTATAGGGCAATTTTCAAACTCTACCCCGCCGGGTATCGCCATTTCAGTTTGAAAAAAATCAAAAGAAAATGATAAAAACTTCAAAAAATAAAATCCTTCGAGAGGTAGTTATATTACTACATCTACTAGTTAGGAAAATTTGAAAACTTAAATTTGGACATAATTTGCAAAAAGTGTAGGGAAAATGTAAAACGGCTATAACTTTTGCATACGACGTCGGAAAAAAACGTATAATATATCAAAAAATTCAGCACAAAAATCCGCATCCGATGGAGACCACCTACGGCATGTTTGCAATTTTTTTAGAATCCTCAAATTCCAAAAGGAAAAAAAAGATATGGTCAAATTTCAGTTTTTTAAAAAAAATGGTTAAATCTGGTCAAACTACTTATTCAAGAAGTATTAATGTTACTACATAATTACTCAAGAATATTAGTGTTACTAAATAATTATTTCAATTTTTTGAATTTTGGTCAAATCTGGTCAAACTGTGGTCAAACTATGGTCAAACTTATTCAAGAAATATTAGTGTTACTAAATAATTACTGTTTTTTAGAATAATAGTTTCAAACTCAAACAGTGAAATGTGTGACTTAATGCTCAACCTAAACTCCTGAGGGTTAATAGGATTGACATCTTACTATTGTCAGGAAAACAACAAGTGCAGACTTGGAAATGAAGGAGAATAGAACCCGAAAGTTAAGCGTGCTCGGGCTGGAGTAGTGAGAGGGATGGGTGACCGGTCGGGATGTTAGATGATTTGGAATGAGTGATCCACACTTGAGCAGTTAAGAAAGGTGATTAGAGACTAAATCACCAAATAATTCAGAAAAATTAAAAATTGAAAAAAAAATAATCAAAAAAATTTCCAAAATTTTCAATAAAAACCTTTAGTACCGGTTGGTAACACCAACCGGTACTAAAGGTCCCCCCAACCAGTTTTAAAGCTCCGTTTGCTACTAGTGGTTCTAGTAGCAAAGAACTAACATGGCATTGTGGTAATATCACACAGATCACCTGCAAACTGTAGTCTGGCACTGCATGTCAGTTGCAAAATTCACAGCTGAAATCGCTATGTAGTATGTGACGTGGTTTAGAGTAATATGATAAACCACATGGACCTCCAAAAAACTGTAGGTGGCAATGTGTTTGGTTTATCATGTGTAAATTCTGAAGTCAGAAACGGGCCCACATGCCACTTACAACATCAAAAGCACAAATATTGCCAAGTTGTATGATATATGACCATGGTGAGAGACGCTATAACAAGAGGTAAATAAGCAAAGCAATCGACATTGGGAGAACTGCATAATAGTACATTATCTGCAATTAATCAATCAAAAGCTGAAAACACATGATCTGCTGCCGCAAACATTCTACACATAAGACATACTGGAAACCGGTACGAATGTAAGCAAAACATGAAATGAAAAAAACTACCATAATGTGCAGTGCCTCCAAATTGGGAAATCAGCCGAGGAAGGAGATAACCATCTTGGAATCGGTGTGGCTTCTGAAACGCACATTCAGACTCAGGAACTTGACGCTGGTGGCCATGGCGCTTGGCTCGCATTTATCCCGGCCTGGAATGAACCCCATTGAACAAAAAAATTACACATTTAGTATTGTACCTCCAACAATTGGACGATGTTTTGCTAACTGAACAAACTGTTAGACCGCGGACAGGAGATGTAGACACCATGACGATGTTGTCTCGCATCTCCAGGAACCAGGATGGTGTTCCCTGGCTGCAAGATTCCTCGTGCAGCTTGGGAGCATCGCCAATCCTGACCTTGGTGCACAAGCCGCCGGTGTTGCCTCGGGACCCCTCCAGGATGAGCCGCTCGAGGCGAGGAGCCTTCACCACGGCGATGTCCTCCGGAACAGAGCTGCAAATTTGGACGCACCGGAGGCTCTGGCTGACGAAGCGAAGGCGCAGCCCCTTGTTGCATCCATGGATGTTGAGGCCTGAGGGTCTCCAAGATGGGGCTCTCGGCGACGACAAAGTCGATGTCCCCGTCCTCCATGACTACGCTGCAGATGCCAAGCTCACGGAGGTGGTGGAAGGAGGTGCGGGGTAGTAACCTTGCCACGTCCTGGAACTTCCAGAGGCCGATGTAGAGGCAGCCGATGCTGGCGATGCCAAAGAGCACGGCCCGGAGGGGCACGTCGAGCGGCCACGGGCGGTTGGCGAGGGCGAGCTCCTGGACGCCCTTGGTGGCCAGGAGCTGGAGCCAGCGCGCGAGCTGGGCCTGATAGGCGCTCATGTGGCTGCTGGTGAGACGGGCGTAGGGGATGGGTCCCGTGTGCGCTTCGAGGACGGTGGAGATGGCGGTGACGATGGCCGCCGAGTCGGCGGTGTGGGGGAAAAGCTGAAGCCTTGGGGCGGAGGTGGGCGTCGTTCAAGATGATGTCCGTCGGAGGCGGGCAGGTCGGGGATGAGCTCGGTGCTGATGTTGCAGAGTAGCTCCTCCGTGGATCGGTCCACCTCACGCGGGTCACGGCCCCTGCTCCGCAGATCGGCCTCCGTCGCGGGGTCCACGTTGGTGAACGGCGGCTGCCGGGGACCAGCCATGGTCGGCGGCGAGGGTTTGGGTATTTGGGGGTGGCGAGTGAAGCGGAGAGTGGAGTGGGTCTATGACCGAGGAGGCGGATGATGGGGGTGGGCCCTATTTAGGGCTTCATGTTTAGTTGGGCCGAACTCCGGCACAGGATGTCTGTGGGCCTATACTAAAAAAACATACACGAATTCGTATACAAGGTCTATTTAAAATACGACCGAAGTTAAAGCATCAAGGTTGACGAAGTCATCACCGGCACCTCACCCATCGACGGGGAAGCGTCAAGCCTGAGATTTGATCTTGCCATCAACCATTGTTGCAACCGTAGTCGTCGTCTTTATTCTCATGTCGCTCGCTCATTCAGACGAGTGGTGCCCAACGGAACGAAAAGACGGAATGTGAGGATTCCATTCTTTGTTTTGAAGGAGCTCGAGCCTGCAGTGACATGGCTAGTGAGGCGGCTTGCCAGCTAGAATGGGCCAAGGAGATGGCTCGAAGCCAGGCCGACCCTGGTGTATGGTCGAAGGGGCGACGGCTCGAGGCCCAGGCCAGGAGGTGGGGCCATGATCTGGTATTTATGTTAGTATAGCCTAGCAAAAATATTAGGTAGCGAAAAAATAAAAGGAGGAAACCAAGCACAAGGGGCTGGAGATGGGCTAGGCCCAATTGCTGCTAGCGATAGGAGAAGCGTCGACACTCGCATGGCCGCACGTGTTAATCACTCCGAATATCTGAACGTTCACTGGTTTGTTTCATCTTGGACTCTCTGCCAACCGCTCGGCCACTGGGGATTCTTGTTCGTTGGCTAATTGTCGCTGTTGCGCACGGCACCCTGGTGTTGCGCCGCAGCCGTGTGCCCATGCCGGCGACCGGGCCATCAACCATCCGGCATTCGCTAGGCCGCGAGGTGCAACCATCAGCCATCTGCAGGTCATTGTCTCATTGGCAGATTGTTTTCGCTTCTGCATAATCCGTGAAACCACGAGCATGAATTGATCTTGTCTTTAACAGCTACGTATTTATCCACCTAGTCTTTCGCTTCTTTTTGATCTTCTCTTTGTAGGGCTCTATGGATTTTGCGATTGAGATTTACAACCTTTCTAGAATAAAAATGTAATCATTATCAAGGGCATTCAGACGGTTCCTTCCCTCCAAAAGATTTCAACTTAGATCTTGAGGATCAAAGTGGCCACAAAACAAGGTTTCGGGTTTGCAGATGATATCAAGTAATATGTTGATTTCTCTGTTCAACAAATCTTTTATAAATAATAAAATTTCAACCAAAGTGGGCTTGAAACATGGTTCTAATCCCTCATCAGAAGACAAAAAAAATGTTATAGAAAAGAACATGCATATGGAGGCACCAAATGTGTTGATGTTGGCCAAGGTAAGCATAGCTGCCTTATGCGATTTTCCCCCTATTATAAGAAGCATGTGCATCTTTTAGATAGCTACATATCGAGGTAAAAATAATAGTGGTATATGTAAATGTCCCAATAGGTATATATTAAGGAGCCCCAGCTTCTAGGTTGGCCCTAGGCCCCAAAGATCTCTGGACCGGCCCTCCTTGAAGCTCGCGAGGATGGTAGCGCCGACTCTCTGGATGGTTCCAACGACTGCACTGGAGACATGGAAGAGCCATGGGACATTGCAAAAGTGTCAACTTTTGCTTGGTGGTGATAGTGTGTGGCGTCTCTAACAAAGTGGGTAGGGGGTAGACAAGGTGGTGGCTACACGGCTTGCTGGAGGCACTGGTTGGGAAGAAGGGTTTTTATTGTTGAAAGGCGACGAAGAAGGGTTGTAGGAGGTGGTGTTGGTTAGTAGATAAAAGTGTCTCCAGACAAGAAAAAAAAGGTATTAAAAGGGGGTTGGGAGAAATATATTTTTTCATTTTGTTGAGATGAAGGGGCAATTTTTGGGAATTAAATGGTTTTTATGTGTCTAAGTGCTCTAATCCAGATTAGTATTGTACTCTCCTAATTGTTTGATGTCTCCAATATTTTTATGCGTTTGATTATTTTTTATTTTGCTTGTTTCTTACTGTTTGATTTTTAAGTATTTCAACTTTTGGAGTCCTTCAATTATTTTTATTGTGGAAATGAAAAAAATTAGATTTACTGAAGTGTTATTTCTTGATTTCACTAGCCTATTAAAATTTAAAAATCAGATATTAGGGAATTTATGTGAATAGACAGGAATACTAGGTTATATATGAGAAGATTAACCCGTGAGTTGGTACCAGTTGATTGGCTAGGTATGTCCCACTACCTAGTGACACCATTATAAATGCATTAGAGGGTAATGCACGATTTTCCACGACATTCTTTGGTTTTAAATAAATTATATTTTTCTGTTATGGGTTTTTATAGCAATTCACATTTCGTATATACCGCGAAGTTGGTTGAGCGACCACAGACCCCTGTTGCGCTATAGGGTAAGCCATGTAGACTGGTCCTTCATTACTAGGAAAAGGCCTACTAATGGCGCACTGGTTTTGTCTACTAATGGCGCATTACCAGTGCGCCATTAGTAGCACGCCATTAGTATATCTTACTACACGTGCGCCATTAGTATCTGGTATACTAATGGCGCACCAACTAGTGCGCCATTAGTATGTAACAGCATGCGCCATTAGTGTGCCTCCCGGGGGGCCATACGTAAGTATGGCTTTGTCATACTAATGGCGCATTCTCTGTTGATGCGCCATTAGTATCCTTTGGCATACTAATGACGCACCTGGTGGTGATGCGCCATTAGTATGAATATTTGGTTTTTTTTCCTTTTCTGATTTTTGCGCAGGTTACAAAATATATTATTAGACAGAATATAAAATATATTATTAGACAGAATATAGACAGCAGCACACAACAACATCAGATTCATCGAATACAATAGAAGATTAGTCTCCGAATACAATTCATCATATTAGTCTCCGAATTCAAAAGACCGAACAAAGATAAAACATTACTAGTCTCAAGACCGCGAGTATCGAGTTTGTCGGAAGTAATACTAATCCTAACAAGTCCTACTAATCATCATCATACAACTTCTACTCGTTATTCATAACAAGTCATACGATCATCATCTTGATAGTCTTCGAACCAACCCTACTTAATTGTTCTTAGCACATGATCATCAGTATTAGGCAGGACCTAAATACCCTATTTAAGCTAAAATAGCATAAAACAATATAGACCCTGACTCTCCATTATGGAGAATGGAGAACATCCTGTCTCCAATTCTTGCGCTTCGCTTCCTTTTGCTTTCAAGAAGCTCCTTACGACTGTCCATACATTTTTCCCATCCTTTGATTTTCATGTCTCCGCTTCTTTTAGAAATCTCGTATGGACAGTTGAGATTCGTAGGACGACCTAGCTGTATGTTCAAAACATTAACACTACCTTTCAGATACATCATATGAGGCACACAATTCTCTGGGATTATCTGTTGAAAAACATAGTAATAACTTCATAGTTAGCAATGATGTACTAGTTTTAGAAGTATGCAAAAGATGCACGGATGTCGTAATAGTAAAAATCTTACCAGGGTATCTCCATGGTAGTTACCGTAGTTGAACACATGCACTAGTGGCACGTATTTACCATAATGTTGAGGAGTTTGATTGTAGATATTGTAATTCTCAATGTCAGTACAAAATCCAACCTAATGATTTTTCTCCTTGTAAGTTGTTAATTCGGAGCCATCGGTGTAGTGGGTTTTGTCTACCATCTCCCGCACATTCTTTAAACAATAAAAATAAGCTGTCAATGGAAATATGCTGTCCACTATTTTGAAATAAACAGTATAAATTAGCTAATAACTATGTTTGAGAAACTCACGTAGCGGTAGAACTGGAGGCGTATCAACAAGGACCCAAATGTCCATATTGTCTTGGTTGATGTCAGGATTACCAAGATCCATGGTGATAAGCATACCCTCATCAAAACCATACATCTTGCAAAATGCTTCCCAATTTTTGCAACCAAAATGGGTTACGCTCTCAGAATTATATAGATTTACTTCAAAGTCAACATCGTGATGAGTCCTTAGGTGAATTTTCTTTGTTTCAGAAATTTCATGGTCTTCAAAATCCATCCTCTCCAAGACATAGCGTCTTGCATGGCATGGGATAAGCTATACTTGAATTGTAAAAGATGAAAATTACACATTGAAATAGTTGAAGTCATGCTTAATTATGAAAATAACACTTGTCATCATTGTGTATCGTTTCAACTTTGAAGGTCTCCTCGAGCTTAATGTTGAAGCGCCGATCATCGTCCAGGTGAGGCATGTCGCATAGACCTCGATCGTCGTGGCACCAGTCGCACTCCGCCGGGAGACTTTCGTCGTCCGATGATGATGACGACATATCCTGGGACAACTCCCAGAATTGCTTGCCGCCCGAACCACCGGCCTCATCGTTGTGGGCCATGTTTCACTATAAATAGGAAAAAAAATTGGTCAAAAAGTTGGTTATTGTCAAGGAACAAGATCATGGTCTCATCATTTAGGGTTTGTCGACACCGAGGCACCCTAAAAGCCTAAGCTTTCATCACTTAGGGTTTGTCGACGCCGAGGCACCCTAAAAGCCTAAGCGTACATCATTTAGGTTCTCATCGACACCGAGGCATCCGGGGCAGCCAAGTTAAGTTTTCATCATTTAGGGTTTATCAATGCCGAGGCACCCTAGGTTGGGCCTAATCACTTGGCACTAATCACTTGGCTCTATTGCCACCTATGGTTTAATACAGCAAGAATAAAGGGGCAGTTGATCCTACTTAATTAAGTACTAAGATACCCCGGGCCATGCATTAGTAGCAAGTACCCCATATGTTCGATTTTTAGCAAAGTCATGCTAAAATTCACGGAAAATTTCAGCATGACCTTTGCTGAAAATAGGACATATGGAGTACCCGAATTTGCCAGAACGGAAGTTAATCGACATTCCGGCAAACTCAAGGGCCTCTCGGGGTACCTGCAAAATCATCACGACACGAAGGGCCTCTCAAGGGCCTCAAGCAGCAGCGGCCCTTCACGAGCGAACTCAATGAGTGTGAACCAACAGAGTGTGGGTCACCACAATATGCTTGCAAGTAATTTTTCTGTAACTAAGGCACAATATGCTTGCAAGTAAATCACAATATGCTTGCAAGTAATTTTTCTGTAACACTCTTGCCCCTATTTGAAGGACAAGCAAATATATACAATGTGTAGCTTTGGCACAATCCTAAGGCACAATCCTCTGACTAATTCATCACTGTAGGCCGGCATGAAACACACTCCTCCAAAAAAGCCTAAAATTCCACTATTATTGCATGTAAAAAGCCTAAAATCCACTAGTATTGCCTCTAAGAAAGCCTTAAAAGTCCACTATTATTGACAATCAAAATATGATCTGAACTGTAAGGAGTTAACTGAAAAATGAGTGTTAACTGAAGTTTTTGGTTCTAATTTGAAAACCCAAAATTTCATCAACACATTAATTATAATTTGTTTGTGCAAATACTTCTCTCGGGCAGCCACACACATCTTTCTTCATCCAATTTTTTCCTACAGCATCGTTGAACATCTGAAACTTATCAGCTCAACTTGAGAAAAAAATGGATAGGCAGGGACATTTGTGCTTTTTGCCATCTAATCTAATCTACCTCTGCTTGATTAACTATTGTTTTGGTTTTCACTTTGTGCTAGCCCATTAGATTAGTTGGTAAAGTACATGCTTCATCTTACATTCCCTACCTGTGTGTACATGCATTTGCAGGCTTTCAGGCCCTGACTAATTAACTACATTGCTGATCAGAGACCCTGCTGTTTACTGGGAGGTGGAAATACTACTGTACTAGTGTGCTAGTACTGGTTTTTATTCTTTGGAACCTTCTACTTATGAAGCTCTCTCAAGTAAAGATTTTCAACAAGTAGTACATTTTTGTATGGTGCAAAAGTCCAGCAGCACTAGAACTGAATTGATTGATCTATACATGTTGTAGGAGGAGCTATATCATTTTATCCATGGGGAAGGAGGAGAGGGAGGAAGGAGGAAGGAGGAGAGGTACCTGGGCGGGCGCGGCCGGTCATCGGAGGGGTTGGGGTCAGGGTTGGGGTTGCCGGCGGCGGCGTCGAAGGGATGGCTCGATTGGTCATCGGGGAGGCCTCCTGGGCGCCTCGGTTGGTCGTGGGGAGGCCGGCGGCCGCGGTCGTCGTCCTACGCCCCGTGCCCGGACTGAGGTAGAGGCGGCGCGGGGAAGGGGCCGATGCCGGGAGGCTGTCGGCGACGGCGAGGTCGCGGAGGCGTCGGCTATGGAGGAGCTGCAGTGGTGGGGGCGCGGGGGCGGCGGCGCACGTAGGGGCGGCGGCGACGT
>NW_021232150.1:107610-111441 GCF_002162155.2 Triticum dicoccoides | reverse complement strand
TTTCCTGGCCACAATGAAAATAGATGGCAAGTGCCTAATCGCTACGGCTTCGGTAGGTTGCGTTCCCTTAACCAAGCCACTGCCTATGAGTCGCCAAAAACTCATGAACATTTTTTAAAATCAATGAGTAGTTTTGTACTCATGAAGAATTTCAAAAATTATGAACTTTTCTTAAATTCATGAATGTTCTAAAATTTTATGAATATTTTTTTAGTTCAGATAAAAATATAAATCTTGAATGCTTAATTTATTCTTAAATTGCTTTAATAGAATGTTGGTTTTGGTACTGCTATGTGGAACCACAACCGGAAAACGGGCATACGCCGACGGCCAAAGCTATGCCTACGGCTGCCGTCGGCCTAGTTCGACATATGCCGACAGCCCAGTCCTGGCCGTCGGCTTAAACTGGCCGTCAGGTTACATGGACCTATGCCGACGGCTGCCGTCGGCACAGAACGGCCATCGACCTAGCCGCAGACATGCCGACAGCAGCCGTCGGCATAGATAGGCCGTCGGTATAACTGTGGGCCCGGCGACCCCGCCGGTGACTAGTGGCTAACGTCGTCAAACCTATGCCGACGGTCTGGACGGGCGGCCGTCGGCATATCTCAGCATGCCACGTCACCGATCCGCGGCGAAGGTATGCCGACGGCAGCCGTCGGCATATCTGCCACGTCACCGATCCGCGGCATGGCGCCCATCAGAACTCTGCCGTATCTATGCCGACGGCTTTGCCGTCGGCATAGCTATTTTTTTACATACTTATTTTTCATATGTTTTAATGCTTTTTTTTACATACATTTTTTTGCATATGTTTTTATGCTTTTAAAAAAATATGTGTTCATGCTTTTCTATGTATTATATGAATATGTATGTAGTTTGTAATTTTTTCCATAGATTATGAATATATATATATAGTTTGTATTTTTTTAGCACATTAATAATATGCTGTCATGTTCTTTTGAATATAGGTCCTTAAATTTTATTAAAATCAAAAACAGCTATGCAATAGAAGTTGAGTGGCGGTTGCAAACGCCCGGCACCCATCTCCGGAGTGTGACCCCCTCACGTCCGCGGTGTGACCCCTCACGGACGGCGCCGCCGCCGGCATTTGGAGGGCGGAAACAGCCGCATCGGGTCTATACGGAGGGGACGTTGCTCTCAAGTGTTTCTATGGGATGACCTACCACAACCGGGTGGTGTTGTGGCATGTTCGAAGAGGCGGCACGCATCTCCGGGGCGTGGCCCCCCTAACGGACGGCGCCGCCGCCGGCACCTGGAGGGGGAAAACGGACGCATCGGGTCTACACGGAGGGGATGTAGCTGTCGGTTTGGCCCAGATGTTGCTCCTAGGTGTCCCTCTGAGCTGACCTTACACAACCAGGTGGAGAGGTCCACTGTTCAAAACCCGCCCGTGAAAAGTCAAAGGGCTAGATCTCGTGGTCAATCGCTCCAGGGTTAGGCGGGACGGGGGCCCTGAGGGGGTAGCAATGCCACCGGAGCGTCGCACTGGCCTCTCATACATGCGGGGTGGTGTGGTGGCATGTCCGAAGAGGCGGCATGCGCCTCCGGGGTTTGGCCCCCCTTACGGACGGCGATACTGGAGGCACCTGGAGTGGGGAAACGGACGCGTCGGGTCTACACGGAGGGGATCTTACTGTGGATCTGGCCCGGTTGTTGCTCCAAAGTGTTCCCATGGGCTGACCTAACACAACCGGGCGGGGAGGTCCGCTGGTCAAAGCCCGTCCGTGCAAAGTCAAAGGGCTAGATCTCGTGGTCAAATGCTACAGGGTTAGGCGGGACGGGGGCCCTGGGGGGGTGTAGCAATGCCACTGGAGCGTTGCACCAGGCCCTCATACATGTGGGGTGGTGTGGTGGCATGTCCGAAGAGGCGGCACGCGTCTCGGGGGCGTGCCCCCCCCTCACGAACGGCGATGACACGGTAGTAGACGTTCTGTGGTAACGATGCGGCGTGAATATTTTTAAATACTCGGAGCGCGATAAAATCATGAGTTTTTTTGCATGATGTGGGAACATGTGCTATAGGAACGATGGTATTTTTTCATAATTTTTGGTTATGGTGAAGTATCCAAGAAAATCCCTCTACGCGGATTGCCCTTCGCGCGTCTACGGCTGTGGCCGGCGGCCTACGGGGGCTAGCATGCCGCCAAATCTTTCGTAGGCAGCCTCTCACAAGTCTGGAAGTGTTGTGGCGGTTGCAAACGCCTAGCACGCGTGTCCGGGGTGTGCCCTCCCTCACGGATGGCGCCGCTGCCGGCACCTGGAGTGGGGAAACGGACGCGTCGGGTCTACACGGAGGGGATCTTGCTGTGGGTATGGCCCGGTTGTTGCTCCAAAGTGTTCCTATGGGCTGACCTAACACAATCGGGTGGGGAGGTCCGCTGGTCAAAGCCCGTCCGTGGAAAGTCAAAGGGCTAGATCCCGTGGTCAAACGCTACAACATTAGGCGGGACGGGGGTCCTGGGGGGGTAGCAATGCCACTGGAGCATCACACCGGGCCCTCATACATGCGGGGTGGTGTGGTGGCATGTCCGAAGAGGCGGCACGCGTCTCCGGGGCATGCCCCCCCCCTCACGGACGGCGATGACACGGTAGTAGACGTTCTGCGGTAACGATGCGGCGTGAATATTGCTCGGAGCGCGATAAAATCATGAGTTTTTTTGCACGACGTGGGCACATGTGCTATAGGAACGATGGTGTTTTTTCATATTTTTTGGTGATGGAGAAGTATCTGAAAAATTCCCTCTACGCGGATTGCCCTTCGCGCGTCTACGGCTGTGGCCGGTGGCCTACGGGGGCTAGCATGCCGCGAAATCTTGCGTAGGCGGCCTCTCACAAGTCTGGAAGTGTTGTGACGGCTGCAAACACCCGGCACGTGTGTCCGGGGTGTGCCCCCCCCCCTCGTGGACGGCGCCGCCGACGGCACCTGGAGGGGGGAAACAGACGCGTCTGGTCTACACGGAGGGGATCTTGCTGTGGGTCTGGCTCGGTTGTTGCTCCAAAGTGTTCCTATGGGCTGACCTAACACAACTGGGCGGGGAGGTCTGCTGGTCAAAGCCCGTCCGTGCAAAGTTAAAGGGCTAGATCCCGTGGTCAAACGCTACAGGGTTAGGCGGGACAGGGGCTCTAGGGGGTAGCAATGTCACCGGAGCGTCGCACGAGGCCCTCATACATGCGTGGTGGTGTGGTGGCATGTCCGAAGAGGCGGCACGCGTCTCCGGGGCGTGGCCCCCCCTCACGGACGGCGATGACAAGGTAGTAGACGTTCTGCGGTAACGATGCGGCGTGAATATTATTAAATACTCGGAGGGCGATAAAATCGTGGGTTTTTTTGCACGACATGGACACATGTGCTATAGGAACGATGGTATTTTTTCATAATTTTTGGTGATGGAGAAGTATCCGAAAAATTCCCTCTACGCGGATTGCCCTTCGCGCGTCTACGGCTGTGGCCGGCGGCCTACGGGGGCTAGCATGCCGCCAAATCTTGCGTAGGCGGCCTCTCACCAGTCTGGAAGTGTTGTGACGGTTGCAAACACCCGGCACGCGTGTCCGGGGTTTGCCCCCCCCCCCTCACAGACGGCGCTGCCGCCGGCACCTGGAGGGGGGAAATGAACGCGTCGGGTCTACACGGAGGGGATCTTGCTATGGGTCTGGCCCGGTTGTTGCTCCAAAGTGTTCCTATGGGCTGACCTAACACAACCGGGCGGGGAGGTCCGCTGACCAACCCCGTCCGTGCAAAGTCAAAGGGCTAGATCTCGTGGTCAAACGCTATAGGGTTAGGCGGGACGGGGGCCCTGGGGGGGGGGG
>NW_021232150.1:105711-105956 GCF_002162155.2 Triticum dicoccoides | reverse complement strand
GCATATCCGGGGTGTGCCCCCCATCACGGACTTCGCCGCCGCCGGCACCTGGAGTGGGCAAACGAACGCGTCGGGTCTACACGGAGGGGATCTTGCTGTGGGTCTGGCCCGGTTGTTGCTCCAAAGTGTTCCTATGGGCTGACCTAACACAACCGGGCGGGGAGGTCCGCTGGTCAAAGCCCGTCCGTGCAAAGTCAAAGGGCTAGATCCCATGGTCAAACACTATAGGGTTATGCAGGACGGGG
>NW_021232150.1:101728-102864 GCF_002162155.2 Triticum dicoccoides | reverse complement strand
TTTTTTTGCATGATGTGGGCACATGTGCTATAGGAACGATGATATTTTTTCATAATTTTTGGTGATGGAGAAGTATCCGAAAAATTCCCTCTACGCGGATTGCCCTTCGCGTGTCTACGGCTGTGGCCGGCGGCCTACGGGGGCTAGCATGCCGCCAAATCTTGCGTAGGCGGCCTCTCACAAGTCTGGAAGTGTTGTGACGGTTGCAAACGCCCGGCACGCGTGTCCGGGGTGTGCCCCCCCCCCTCGCGGACGGCGTCGCCGCCGGCACCTGGAGGGGGGAAACGGACGCGTCGGGTCTACACGGAGGGGATCTTGCTGTGGGTCTAGCCCGGTTGTTGCTCCAAAGTGTTCCTATGGGCTGACCTAACACAACCTGGCGGGGAGGTCTGCTGGTCAAAGCCCGTCCGTGCAAAGTTAAAGGGCTAGATCCCGTGGTCAAATGCAACAGGGTTAGGCGGGACGGGGGCCCTGGGGGTAACAATGCCACCGAAGCGTCGCACCGGGCCATCATACATGCGTGGTGGTGTGGTGCCATGTCCGAAGAGGCGGCACGCGTCTCCGGGGCGTGGCCCCCCTCACGGACGGCGATGACAAGGTAGTAGACGTTCTGCGGTAACGATGCGGCGTGAATATTATTAAATACTCGGAGGGCCATAAAATCATGAGTTTTTTTGCACGACGTGGACACATGTGCTATAGGAACGATGGTATTTTTTCATAATTTTTGGTGATGGAGAAGTATCCGAAAAATTCCCTCTATGCGGATTGCCCTTCGCGTGTCTACGGATGTGGCCGGCGGCCTACGGGGGCTAGCATGCCGCCAAATCTTGCGTAGGCGGCCTCTCACAAGTCTGGAAGTGTTGTGACGGTTGCAAACGCCCAACACGCGTGTCCGGGGTATTCCCCCCTCATGGACGGCGCCGCCGCCGGCACCTGGAGTGGGGAAACGGACGCATCGGGTCTACACGGAGGGGATCTTGCGGTGGGTCTGGCCCGGTTGTTGCTCCAAAGTGTTCCTATGGGCTGACCTAACACAACCGGGCGGGGAGGTCCGCTGACCAACCCCGTCCGTGGAAAGTCAAAGGGCTAGATCTCGTGGTCAAACGCTATAGGGTTAGGCGGGACGGGGGCCC
>NW_021232150.1:91737-101647 GCF_002162155.2 Triticum dicoccoides | reverse complement strand
GCCACTGGAGCGTCGCACCGGGACCTCATACATAGCATGTCCGAAGAGGCGGCACGTGTCTCGGGGGCGTGGCCCCTCCTCACGGATGGCGATGACACGGTAGTAGACGTTCTGCGGTAACGATGCGGCGTGAATATTATTAAACACTCGGAACACGATAAAATCATGAGTTTTTTTACACGACGTGGGCACATGTGCTATAGGAACGATGGTATTTTTTTCATAATTTTTGGTGATGGAGAAGTATCCGAAAAAATCCCTCTACGCGGATTGCCCTTCGTGCGTCTACGGCTGTGGCCGGCAGCCTACGGGGGCTAGCATGCCGCCAAATCTTGCGTAGGCAGCCTCTCACAAGTCTGGAAGTGTTGTGGCGGTTGCAAAGGCCCGGCACGCATATCCGAGGTGTGCCCCCCATCACGGACTTCGCCGCCGCCGGCACCTTGAGTGGGCAAACGGACGCGTCGGGTCTACACGGAGGGGATCTTGCTGTGGGTCTGGCCCGGTTGTTGCTCCAAAGTGTTCCTATGGGCTGGCCTAACACAACCGGGCGGGGAGGTCCGCTGGTCAAAGCCCGTCCGTGCAAAGTCAAAGGGCTAGATCCCGTGGTCAAACGCTATAGGGTTATGCAGGACGGGGGCCCTGGGGGGGTAGCAATGCCACTGGAGCGTCGCACCGGGCCCTCATACATGCGGGGTGGTGTGGTGGCATGTCCGAAGAGGCGGCACGCGTCTCGGGGGTGTGCCCCCCCCTCACAGACGGCGATGACACGGTAGTAAACGATCTGCGGTAACGATGCGGCGTGAATATTATTAAATACTCGGAGCGCGATAAAATCATGAGTTTTTTTGCACGACGTGGGCACATGTGCTATAGGAACGATGGTATTTTTTCATAATTTTTGGTGATGGAGAAGTATCCAAAAAAATCCCTCTACGCGGATTGCCCTTCGCGCGTCTACGGCTGTGGCCGGCGGCCTACACGGGGGCTAGCATGCCGCCAAATCTTGCGTAGGTGGCCTCTCACAAGTCTGGAAGTGTTGTGACGGTTGCAAACACCCGGCATGCGTGTCCGGGGTGTGCCCCCCCCCCCCTCACGGATGGCGCTGCCGCCGGCACCTGGAGGGGGGAAACGAACGCGTCAGGTCTACACGGAGGGGATCTTGCTATGGGTCTGGCCCGGTTGTTGCTCCAAAGTGTTCCTATGGGCTGACCTAACACAACCGGGCGGGGCGGTCCGCTGACCAACCCCGTCCGTGGAAAGTCAAAGGGCTAGATTTCGTGGTCAAACACTATAGGGTTAGGCAGGACGGGGGCCCTGGGGGGGGGGTAGCAATGCCACTGGAGCGTCGCACCGGGACCTCATACATGCGGGGTGGTGTGGTAGCATGTCCGAAGAGGCGGCACGCGTCTCGGGGGCATGGCCCCTCCTCACGGACGGCGATGACACGGTAGTAGACGTTCTGCGGTAACGATGCGGCGTGAATATTATTAAACACTCGGAACACGATAAAATCATGAGTTTTTTTGCACGACGTGGGCACATGTGCTATAGGAACGATGGTATTTTTTTCATAATTTTTGGTGATGGAGAAGTATCCGAAAAAATCCCTCTATGCGGATTGCCCTTCGCGCGTCTACGGCTGTGGCCGGCAGCCTACGGGGGCTAGCATGCCGCCAAATCTTGCGTAGGCAGCCTCTCACAAGTCTGGAAGTGTTGTGGCGGTTGCAAAGGCCCGGCACGCAAATCCGAGGTGTGCCCCCCATCACGGACTTCGCCGCCGCCGGCATCTTGAGTGGGCAAAAGGACGCGTTGGGTCTACACGGAGGGGATCTTGCTGTGGGTCTGGCCCGGTTGTTGCTCCAAAGTGTTCCTATGGGCTGACCTAACACAACCGGGTGGGGAGGTCCGCTGGTCAAAGCCCGTCCGTGCAAAGTCAAAGGGCTAGATCCCGTGGTCAAACGCTATAGGGTTATGCAGGACGGGGGCCCTGGGGGGTAGCAATGCCACTGGAGCGTCGCACCGGGCCCTCATACATGCAGGGTGGTGTGGTGGCATGTCCGAAGAGGTGGCACGCGTCTCGGGGGTGTGCCCCCCCCCCCCTCACGGACGGCGATGACACGGTAGTAAACGATCTGCGGTAACGATGCGGCGTGAATATTATTAAATACTCGGAGCGCGATAAAATCATGAGTTTTTTTGCACGACGTGGGCACATGTGCTATAGGAACGATGGTATTTTTTCATAATTTTTGGTGATGGGGAAGTATCCAAAAAAATCCCTCTACGCGGATTGCCCTTCGCGCGTCTACGGCTGTGGCCGGCGGCCTATGGGGGCTAGCATGCCGCAAAATCTTGCGTAGGCAGCCTCTCAGAAGTATGGAAGTGTTGTGGCGGTTGCAAACGCCCAACACGCGTGTCCGGGGTATTCCCCCCTCATGGACGGCGCTGCCGCCGACACCTGGAGTGGCGAAACGGACGCGTCGGGTCTACACGGAGGGGATCTTGCGGTGGGTCTGGCCCGGTTGTTGCTCCAAAGTGTTCCTATGGACTGACCTAACACAACCGGGTGGGGACGTCCGCTGGTCAAAGCCCGTCCGTGGAAAGTCAAAGGGCTAGATCCCGTGGTCAAACGCTACAGGTTAGGCGGGACGGGGGCCCTGGGAGGGTGTAGCAATGCCACTGGAGCATCACACCGGGCCCTCATACATGCGGGGTGGTGTCGTGGCATGTCCGAAGAGGCGGCACGCGTCTCCGGGCATGTCCCCCCCTCACGGACAGCGATGGCACGGTAGTAGACGTTCTGCGGTAACGATGCGGCGTGAATATTGTTAAATACTCGGAGCACGATAAAATCATGAGTTTTTTTTTTGCACGGCGTGGGCACATGTGCTATAGGAACAATGGTGTTTTTTCATAATTTTTGGTGATGTAGAAGTATCCCAAAAATTCCCTCTACGCGGATTGCCCTTCACGCGTCTACGGCTGTGGCCGGCGGCCTACGGGGGCTAGCATGCCGCCAAATCTTGCGTAGGCGGCCTCTCACAAGTCTGGAAGTGTTGTGACGGTTGCAAACGCTCGGCACGCGTGTCCGGGGTGTGCCCCCCCATCGCGGATGGCGCCGCCGCCGGCACCTGGAGGGGGAAACAGACGCGTCGGGTCTACACGGAGGGGATCTTGCTGTGGGTCTAGCCCGGTTGTTGCTCCAAATTGTTCCTATGGGCTGACCTAACACAACCGGGCGGGGAGGTCTGCTGGTCAAAGCTCGTCTGTGCAAAGTCAAAGGGCTAGATCCCGTGGTCAAACGCTACAGGGTTAGGCGGGACGGGGGCCCTGGCGGGGGTAGCAATGCCACAGGAGCATCGCACCGGGCCCTCATACATGCGGGGTGGTGTGGTGGCATGTCCTAAGAGGCGGCACGCGTCTCCGGGGCGTGGCCCCCCCTCACGGACGGCGATGACATAGTAGTAGACGTTCTGCGGTAACGATGCGGTGTGAATATTATTAAATACTCGAAGCGCGATAAAATCATGAGTTTTTTTGCACGACATGGGCACATGTGCTATAGGAACGATGGTATATTTTCATCATTTTTGGTGATGGAGAACTATCCGAAAAATTCCCTCTACGCGGATTGGCCCTTCGCGCGTCTACGGCTGTGGCCGGCGGCCTACGGGGGCTAGCATGCCGCCAAATCTTGCGTAGGCAGCCTCTCACAAGTCTGGAAGTGTTTTGACAGTTGCAAACGCCCGGCACGCGTGTCCGGGGTGTGCCCCCCCCCCCTCACGGACGGCGCCGCCGCCGACACCTGGAGGGGGGAAACGGACGCGTCGGGTCTACACGGAGGGGATCTTGCTGTGGGTCTGGCCCGGTTGTTGCTCCAAAGTGTTCCTATGGGCTGACCTAACACAACCGGGCGGGGCGGTCCGCTGGTCAAAGCCCGTTCGTGCAAAGTCAAAGGGCTAGATCCCGTGGTCAAACGCTACAGGGTTAGGCGGGACGGGGGCCCTGGGGGTAGCAATGCCACCGGATCGTCGCACCGGCCCTCATACATGCGCGATGGTGTGGTGGCATGTCCGAAGAGGCGACACGCATCTCCGGGGCGTGGCCCCCTCTCACGGATGGCGATGACACGGTAGTAGATGTTCTGCGGTAATGATGCGGCGTGAATATTATTAAATACTTGGAGCGTGATAAAATCATGAGTTTTTTTGCACGATGTGGGCAAATGTGCCATAGGAACGATGCTATTTTTTCATAATTTTTGGTGATGGAGAAGTATCCGAAAAATTCCCTCTACGCGGATTGCCCTTCGCGTGTCTACGGCTGTGGCCGGCGGCCTACGGGGGCTAGCATGCCGCCAAATCTTGTGTAGGCGGCCTCTCACAAGTCTGGAAGTGTTGTGACGGTTGCAAACACCCGGCACGCGTGTCCGGGGTGTGCCCCCCCCCTCGCGGACGGTGTCGCCGCCGGCACCTGGAGGGGGGAAACGGACGCGTCGGGTCTACACGGAGGGGATCTTGCTGTGGGTCTGGCCCGGTTGTTGCTCCAAAGTGTTCCTATGGGCTGACCTAACACAACCTAGCGGGGAGGTCTGCTGGTCAAAGCCCGTCCGTGCAAAGTTAAAGGGCTAGATCTCGTGGTCAAATGCTACAGGGTTAGGCGGGACGGGGGCCCTGGGGGTAGCAATGCCACCGGAGCGTCGCACCGGGCCCTCATACATGCGTGGTAGTGTGGTGGCATGTCCGAAGAGGCGGCACGCGTCTCCGGGGCATGGCCCCCCTCACGGACGGCGATGACAAAGTAGTAGACGTTCTGCGGTAACGATGCGGCGTGAATATTATTAAATACTCGGAGGGCGATAAAATCATGAGTTTTTTTGCACGACGTGGACACATGTGCTATAGGAACGATGGTATTTTTTCATAATTTTCGGTGATGGAGAAGTATCCGAAAAATTCCCTCTATGCGGATTGCCCTTCGCGCGTCTACGGATGTGGCCGACGGCCTACGGGCGCTAGCATGCCGCCAAATCTTGCGTAGGCGGCCTCTCACAAGTCTGGAAGTGTTGTGACGGTTGCAAACACCCGGCACGCATGTCCGGGGTGTGCCCCCCCCCTTACGGACGGCGCTGCCGCCGGCACCTGGAGGGGGGAAACGAACGCGTCGGGTCTACACGGAGGGGATCTTGCTATGGGTCTGGCCCGGTTGTTGCTCCAAAGTGTTCCTATGGGCTGACCTAACACAACCGGGCGGGGAGGTCCGCTGACCAACCCCGTCCGTGGAAAGTCAAAGGGCTAGATCTCGTGGTCAAACGCTATAGGGTTAGGCGGGACGGGGGCCCTGGGGGGGGGGTAGCAATGCCACTTGAGCGTCGCACCGGGCCCTCATACATGCGGGGTGGTGTGGTGGCATGTCCGAAGAGGCGGCACGCGTCTCGGGGCGTGGACCCTCCTCACGGACGGCGATGACACGGTAGTAGACGTTCTGCGGTAACGATGCGGCGTGAATATTATTAAACACTCGGAACACGATAAAATCATGAGTTTTTTTGCACGACGTGGGCACATGTGCTATAGGAACGATGGTATTCTTTTCATAATTTTTGGTGATGGAGAAGTATCCGAAAAAAATCCCTCTACGCGGATTTCCCTTCGCGCGTCTACGGCTGTGGCCGGCAGCCTACGGGGGCTAGCATGCCGCCAAATCTTGCATAGGCAGCCTCTCACAAGTCTGGAAGTGTTGTGGCGGTTGCAAAGGCCTGGCACGCATATCCGGGGTGTGCCCCCCATCACGTACTTCGTCGCTGCCGGCACCTGGAGTGGGCAAACGAACGCGTCGGGTCTACACGGAGGGGATCTTGCTGTGGGTCTGGCCCGGTTGTTGCTCCAAAGTGTTCCTATGGGCTGACCTAACACAACCGGGCGGGGAGGTCCGCTGGTCAAAGCCCGTCCGTGCAAAGTCAAAGGGCTAGATCCCGTGGTCAAACGCTATAGGGTTATGCAGGACGGGAGCCCTGGGGGGGTAGCAATGCCACTGGAGCGTCGCAACGGGCCCTCATACATGCGGAGTGGTGTGGTGGCATGTCCGAAGAGGCGGCACGCGTCTCGGGGGTGTGCCCCCCCCCCCCTCACGGATGGCGATGACACGGTAGTAAACGATCTGCGGTAACGATGCGGCGTGAATATTATTAAATACTCGGAGCGCGATAAAATCATGAGTTTTTTTGCACGACGTGGGCACATGTGCTATAGGAACGATGGTATTTTTTCATAATTTTTGGTGATGGAGAAGTATCCAAAAAATCCCTCTACGCGGATTGCCCTTCGCGCGTCTACGGCTGTGGCCGGCGGCCTACGGGGGCTAGCATGCCGCCAAATCTTGCATAGGCAGCCTCTCACAAGTCTGGAAGTGTTGTGGCGGTTGCAAACGCCCAACACGCGTGTCCGGGGTGTTCCCCCCTCATGGACGGCGCCGCCGCCGGCACCTGGAGTGGGGAAACGGACGCGTCGGGTCTACACGGAGGGGATCTTGCGGTGGGTCTGGCCCGGTTGTTGCTCCAAAGTGTTCCTATGGGCTGACCTAACACAACCGGGTGGGGACGTCCGCTGGTCAAAGCCCGTCCGTGGAAAGTCAAAGGGCTAGATCCCGTGGTCAAACGCTACAGGTTAGGCGGGACGGGGGCCCTGGGAGGGTGTAGCAATGCCACTGGAGCATCACACCGGGCCCTCATACATGCGGGGTGGTGTCGTGGCATGTCCGAAGAGGCGGCACGCGTCTCCGGGCATGGCCCCCCCTCACGGACGGCGATGACACGGTAGTAGACGTTCTGCGGTAACGATGCGGCGTGAATATTGTTAAATACTCGGAGCGCGATAAAATCATGAGTTTTTTTTGCACGGCGTGGGCACATGTGCTATAGGAACGATGATGTTTTTTCATAATTTTTGGTGATGTAGAAGTATCCGAAAAATTCCCTCTACGCGGATTGCCCTTCGCGCGTCTACGGCTGTGGCCGGCGGCCTACGGGGGCTAGCATGCCGCCAAATCTTGCGTAGGCGGCCTCTCACAAGTCTGGAAGTGTTGTGACGGTTGCAAACGCTCGGCACGCGTGCCCGGGGTGTGCCCCCACCCATCGCGGACGGCGCCGTCGCCGGCACCTAGAGGGGGGAAACAGACGCGTCGGGTCTACACGGAGGGGATCTTGCTGTGGGTCTAGCCCGGTTGTTGCTCCAAATTGTTCCTATGGGCTGACCTAACACAACCGGGCGGGGAGGTCCGCTGGTCAAATCTCGTCTGTGCAAAGTCAAAGGGCTAGATCCCGTGGTCAAACGCTACAGGGTTAGGCGGGACGGGGGCCCTGGGGGGGGTAGCAATGCCACGGGAGCATCACACCGGGCCCTCATACATGCGGGGTGGTGTGGTGGCATGTCCTAAGAGGCGGCACGCGTCTCCGGGGCGTGGCCCCCCCTCACGGGCGGCGATGACATAGTAGTAGATGTTCTGCGGTAATGATGCGGCGTGAATATTATTAAATACTCGGAGCGCGATAAAATCATGAGTTTTTTTGCACGACGTGGGCACATGTGCTATAGGAACGATGGTATTTTTTCATAATTTTTGGTGATGGAGAAGTATTCGAAAAATTCCCTCTACGCGGATTGGCCCTTCGCGCGTCTACGCCTGTGGCCGGCGGCCTACGGGGGCTAGCATGCCGCCAAATCTTGCATAGGCGGCCTCTCACAAGTCTGGAAGTGTTTTGACGGTTGCAAACGCCCGGCACGCATGTCCGGGGTGTGCCCCCCCCCCTCACGGACGGTGCCGCCGCCGGCACCTGGAGGGGGGATACAGACGCGTCGGATCTACACAGAGGGGATCTTGCTATGGGTCTGGCCCGGTTGTTGCTCCAAAGTGTTCCTATGGGCTGACCTAACACAACCGGGCGGGGAGGTCCGCTGGTCAAAGCCCGTTCGTGCAAAGTCAAAGGGCTAGATCCCGTGGTCAAACGCTACAGGGTTAGGCGGGACGGGGGCCCTGGGGGTAGCAATGCCACCGGAGCGTCGCACCGGCCCTCATACATGCGCGATGGTGTGGTGGCATGTCCGAAGAGGCGGCACGCATCTCCGGGGCGTGGCCCCCTCTCACGGATGGCGATGACACGGTAGTAGATGTTCTGCGGTAACGATGCGGCGTGAATATTATTAAATACTTGGAGCGCGATAAAATCATGAGTTTTTTTGCACGATGTGGGCAAATGTGCCATAGGAACGATGCTATTTTTTCATAATTTTTGGTGATGGAGAAGTATTCGAAAAATTCGCTCTACGCGGATTGCCCTTCGCGTGTCTACGGCTGTGGCCGGCGGCCTACGGGGGCTAGCATGCCGCCAAATCTTGCGTAGGCGGCCTCTCACAAGTCTGGAAGTGTTGTGACTGTTGCAAACACCCGGCACGCGTGTCCGGGGTGTGCCCCCCCCCTCGCGGACGGCGTCGCCGCCGGCACCTGGAGGGGGGAAACGGACGCGTCGGGTCTACACGGAGGGGATCTTGCTGTGGGTCTGGCCCGGTTGTTGCTCCAAAGTGTTCCTATGGGCTGACCTAACAGAACCTAGCAGGGAGGTCTGCTGGTCAAAGCCCGTCCGTGCAAAGTTAAAGGGCTAGATCTCGTGGTCAAATGCTACAGGGTTAGGCGGGACGGGGGCCCTGGGGGTAGCAATGCCACCGGAGCGTCGCACCGGGCCCTCATACATGCGTGGTAGTGTGGTGGCATGTCCGAAGAGGCGGCACGCGTCTCCGGGGCATGGCCCCCCCTCACGGACGGCGATGACAAAGTAGTAGACGTTCTGCGGTAACGATGCGGCGTGAATATTATTAAATACTCGGAGGGCGATAAAATCATGAGTTTTTTTGCACGACGTGGACACATGTGCTATAGGAACGATGGTATTTTTTCATAATTTTCGGTGATGGAGAAGTATCCGAAAAATTCCCTCTACGCGGATTGCCCTTCGCGCGTCTACGGATGTGGCCGACGGCCTACGGGCGCTAGCATGCCGCCAAATCTTGCGTAATCGGCCTCTCACAAGTCTGGAAGTGTTGTGACGGTTGCAAACACCCGGCACGCATGTCCGGGGTGTGCCCCCCCCCCTTACGGACGGCGCTGCCGCCGGCACCTGGAGGGGGGAAACGAACGCGTCGGGTCTACACGGAGGGGATCTTGCTATGGGTCTGGCCCGGTTGTTGCTCCAAAGTGTTCCTATGGGCTGACCTAACACAACCGGGCGGGGAGGTCCGCTGACCAACCCCGTCCGTGGAAAGTCAAAGGGCTAGATCTCGTGGTCAAACGCTATAGGGTTAGGCGGGACGGGGGCCCTGGGGGGGGGGTAGCAATGCCACTTGAGCGTCGCACCGGGCCCTCATACATGCGGGGTGGTGTGGTGGCATGTCCGAAGAGGCGGCACGCGTCTCGGGGCGTGGACCCTCCTCACGGACGGCGATGACACGGTAGTAGACGTTCTGCGGTAACGATGCGGCGTGAATATTATTAAACACTCGGAACACGATAAAATCATGAGTTTTTTTGCACGACGTGGGCACATGTGCTATAGGAACGATGGTATTCTTTTCATAATTTTTGGTGATGGAGAAGTATCCGAAAAAATCCCTCTACGCGGATTTCCCTTCGCGCGTCTACGGCTGTGGCCGGCAGCCTACGGGGGCTAGCATGCCGCCAAATCTTGCGTAGGCAGCCTCTCACAAGTCTGGAAGTGTTGTGGCGGTTGCAAAGGCCTGGCACGCATATCCGGGGTGTGCCCCCCATCACGTACTTCGCCGCCGCCGGCACCTGGAGTGGGCAAACGAACGCGTCGGGTCTACACGGAGGGGATCTTGCTGTGGGTCTGGCCCGGTTGTTG
>NW_021232150.1:88052-90697 GCF_002162155.2 Triticum dicoccoides | reverse complement strand
GGGCCCTCATACATGCGGGGTGGTGTGGTGGCATGTCCGAAGAGGCGGCACGCGTCTCGGGGGTGTGCCCCCCCCCCCCTCACGGATGGCGATGACACGGTAGTAAACGATCTGCGGTAACGATGCGGCGTGAATATTATTAAATACTCGGAGCGCGATAAAATCATGAGTTTTTTTGCACGACGTGGGCACATGTGCTATAGGAACGATGGTATTTTTTCATAATTTTTGGTGATGGAGAAGTATCCAAAAAAATCCCTCTACTCGGATTGCCCTTCGCGCGTCTACGGCTGTGGCCGGCGGCCTACGGGGGCTAGCATGCCGCCAAATCTTGCATAGGCAGCCTCTCACAAGTCTGGAAGTGTTGTGGCGGTTGCAAACGCCCAACACGCGTGTCCGGGGTGTTCCCCCCTCATGGACGGCGCCGCCGCCGGCACCTGGAGTGGGGAAACGGACGCGTCGGGTCTACACGGAGGGGATCTTGCGGTGGGTCTGGCCCGGTTGTTGCTCCAAAGTGTTCCTATGGGCTGACCTAACACAACCGGGTGGGGACGTCCGCTGGTCAAAGCCCGTCCGTGGAAAGTCAAAGGGCTAGATCACGTGGTCAAACGCTACAGGTTAGGCGGGACGGGGGCCCTGGGAGGGTGTAGCAATGCCACTGGAGCATCACACCGGGCCCTCATACATGCGGGGTGGTGTCGTGGCATGTCCGAAGAGGCGGCACGCGTCTCCGGGCATGGCCCCCCCTCACGGACGGCGATGACACGGTAGTAGACGTTCTGCGGTAACGATGCGGCGTGAATATTGTTAAATACTCGGAGCGCGATAAAATCATGAGTTTTTTTTGCACGGCGTGGGCACATGTGCTATAGGAACGATGATGTTTTTTCATAATTTTTGGTGATGTAGAAGTATCCGAAAAATTCCCTCTACGCGGATTGCCCTTCGCGCGTCTACGGCTGTGGCCGGCGGCCTACGGGGGCTAGCATGCCGCCAAATCTTGCGTAGGCGGCCTCTCACAAGTCTGGAAGTGTTTTGACGGTTGCAAACGCCCGGCACGCGTGTCCGGGGTGTGCCCCCCCCCCTCACGGACGGTGCCGCCGCCGGCCCCTGGAGGGGGGAAACAGACGCGTCGGGTCTACACAGAGGGGATCTTGCTATGGGTCTGGCCCGGTTGTTGCTCCAAAGTGTTCCTATGGGCTGACCTAACACAACCGAGCGGGGAGGTCCGCTGGTCAAAGCCCGTTCGTGCAAAGTCAAAGGGCTAGATCCCGTGGTCAAACGCTACAGGGTTAGGCGGGACGGGGGCCCTGGGGGTAGCAATGCCACCGGAGCGTCGCACCGGGCCCTCATACATGCGCGGTGGTGTGGTGGCATGTCCGAAGAGGCGGCACGCGTCTCCGGGGCGTGGCCCCCCCTCACGGATGGCGATGACATGGTAGTAGACGTTCTGCGGTAACGATGCGGCATGAATATTATTAAATACTTGGAGCACGATAAAATCATGAGTTTTTTTGCATGATGTGGGCACATGTGCTATAGGAACGATGATATTTTTTCATAATTTTTGGTGATGGAGAAGTATCCGAAAAATTCCCTCTACGCGGATTGCCCTTCGCGTGTCTACGGCTGTGGCCGGCGGCCTACGGGGGCTAGCATGCCGCCAAATCTTGCGTAGGCGGCCTCTCACAAGTCTGGAAGTGTTGTGACGGTTGCAAACGCCCGGCACGCGTGTCCGGGGTGTGCCCCCCCCCCTCGCGGACGGCGTCGCCGCCGGCACCTGGAGGGGGGAAACGGACGCGTCGGGTCTACACGGAGGGGATCTTGCTGTGGGTCTAGCCCGGTTGTTGCTCCAAAGTGTTCCTATGGGCTGACCTAACACAACCTGGCGGGGAGGTCTGCTGGTCAAAGCCCGTCCGTGCAAAGTTAAAGGGCTAGATCCCGTGGTCAAATGCAACAGGGTTAGGCGGGACGGGGGCCCTGGGGGTAACAATGCCACCGAAGCGTCGCACCGGGCCCTCATACATGCGTGGTGGTGTGGTGGCATGTCCGAAGAGGCGGCACGCGTCTCCGGGGCGTGGCCCCCCCTCACGGACGGCGATGACAAGGTAGTAGACGTTCTGCGGTAACGATGCGGCGTGAATATTATTAAATACTCGGAGGGCCATAAAATCATGAGTTTTTTTGCACGACGTGGACACATGTGCTATAGGAACGATGGTATTTTTTCATAATTTTTGGTGATGGAGAAGTATCCGAAAAATTCCCTCTATGCGGATTGCCCTTCGCGCGTCTACGGATGTGGCCGGCGGCCTACGGGGGCTAGCATGCCGCCAAATCTTGCATAGGCGGCCTCTCACAAGTCTGGAAGTGTTGTGACGGTTGCAAACGCCCAACACGCGTGTCCGGGGTATTCCCCCCTCATGGACGGCGCCGCCGCCGGCACCTGGAGTGGGGAAACGGACGCGTCGGGTCTACACGGAGGGGATCTTGCGGTGGGTCTGGCCCGGTTGTTGCTCCAAAGTGTTCCTATGGGCTGACCTAACACAACCGGGCGGGGAGGTCCGCTGACCAACCCCGTCCGTGGAAAGTCAAAGGGCTAGATCTCGTGGTCAAACGCTATAGGGTTAGGCGGGACGGGGGCC
>NW_021232150.1:86779-87941 GCF_002162155.2 Triticum dicoccoides | reverse complement strand
TCATACATGCGGGGTGGTGTGGTAGCATGTCCGAAGAGGCGGCACGTGTCTCGGGGGCGTGGCCCCTCCTCACGGACGGCGATGACACGGTAGTAGACGTTCTGCGGTAACGATGCGGCGTGAATATTATTAAACACTCGGAACACGATAAAATCATGAGTTTTTTTACACGACGTGGGCACATGTGCTATAGGAACGATGGTATTTTTTTCATAATTTTTGGTGATGGAGAAGTATCCGAAAAAATCCCTCTACGCGGATTGCCCTTCGCGCGTCTACGGCTGTGGCCGGCAGCCTACGGGGGCTAGCATGCCGCCAAATCTTGCGTAGGCAGCCTCTCACAAGTCTGGAAGTGTTGTGGCGGTTGCAAAGGCCCGGCACGCATATCTGAGGTGTGCCCCCCATCACGGACTTCGCCGCCGCCGGCACCTTGAGTGGGCAAACCGACGCGTCAGGTCTACACGAAGGGGATCTTGCTGTGGGTCTGGCCCGGTTGTTGCTCCAAAGTGTTCCTATGGGCTGGCCTAACACAACCGGGCGGGGAGGTCCGCTGGTCAAAGCCCGTCCGTGCAAAGTCAAAGGGCTAGATCCCGTGGTCAAACGCTATAGGGTTATGCAGGACGGGGGCCCTGGGGGGGTAGCAATGCCACTGGAGCGTCGCACCGGGCCCTCATACATGCGGGGTGGTGTGGTGGCATGTCCGAAGAGGCGGCACGCGTCTCGGGGGTGTGCCCCCCCCCTCACGGACGGCGATGACACGGTAGTAAACGATCTGCGGTAACGATGCGGCGTGAATATTATTAAATACTCGGAGCGCGATAAAATCATGAGTTTTTTTGCACGACGTGGGCACATGTGCTATAGGAACGATGGTATTTTTTCATAATTTTTGGTGATGGAGAAGTATCCAAAAAAATCCCTCTACGCGGATTGCCCTTCGCGCGTCTACGGCTGTGGCCGGCGGCCTACACGGGGGCTAGCATGCCGCCAAATCTTGCGTAGGCGGCCTCTCACAAGTCTGGAAGTGTTGTGACGGTTGCAAACACCCGGCATGCGTGTCCGGGGTGTGCCCCCCCCTCACGGATGGCGCTGCCGCCGGCACCTGGAGGGGGGAAACGAACGCGTCAGGTCTACACGGAGGGGATCTTGCTATGGGTCTGGC
>NW_021232150.1:79601-86554 GCF_002162155.2 Triticum dicoccoides | reverse complement strand
CGTCTCGGGGGCGTGGCCCCTCCTCACGGACGGCGATGACACGGTAGTAGACGTTCTGCGGTAACGATGCGGCGTGAATATTATTAAACACTCGGAACACGATAAAATCATGAGTTTTTTTGCACGACGTGGGCACATGTGCTATAGGAACGATGGTATTTTTTTCATAATTTTTGGTGATGGAGAAGTATCCGAAAAAATCCCTCTATGCGGATTGCCCTTCGCGCGTCTACGGCTGTGGCCGGCAGCCTACGGGGGCTAGCATGCCGCCAAATCTTGCGTAGGCAGCCTCTCACAAGTCTGGAAGTGTTGTGGCGGTTGCAAAGGCCCGGCACGCAAATCCGAGGTGTGCCCCCCATCACGGACTTCGCCGCCGCCGGCATCTTGAGTGGGCAAAAGGACGCGTCGGGTCTACACGGAGGGGATCTTGCTATGGGTCTGGCCCGGTTGTTGCTCCAAAGTGTTCCTATGGGCTGACCTAACACAACCGGGCGGGGAGGTCCGCTGGTCAAAGCCCGTCCGTGCAAAGTCAAAGGGCTAGATCCCGTGGTCAAACGCTATAGGGTTATGCAGGACGGGGGCCCTGGGGGGTAGCAATGCCACTGGAGCGTCGCACCGGGCCCTCATACATGCAGGGTGGTGTGGTGGCATGTCCGAAGAGGTGGCACGCGTCTCGGGGGTGTGCCCCCCCCCCTCACGGACGGCGATGACATGGTAGTAAACGATCTGCGGTAACGATGCGGCGTGAATATTATTAAATACTCGGAGCGCGATAAAATCATGAGTTTTTTTGCACGACGTGGGCACATGTGCTATAGGAACGATGGTATTTTTTCATAATTTTTGGTGATGGGGAAGTATCCAAAAAAATCCCTCTACGCGGATTGCCCTTCGCGCGTCTACGGCTGTGGCCGGCGGCCTATGGGGGCTAGCATGCCGCAAAATCTTGCGTAGGCAGCCTCTCAGAAGTATGGAAGTGTTGTGGCGGTTGCAAACGCCCAACACGCGTGTCCGGGGTATTCCCCCCTCATGGACGGCGCTGCCGCTGGCACCTGGAGTGGGGAAACGGACGCGTCGGGTCTACACGGAGGGGATCTTGCGGTGGGTCTGGCCCGGTTGTTGCTCCAAAGTGTTCCTATGGACTGACCTAACACAACCGGGTGGGGACGTCCGCTGGTCAAAGCCCGTCCGTAGAAAGTCAAAGGGCTAGATCCCGTGGTCAAACGCTACAGGTTAGGCGGGACGGGGGCCCTGGGAGGGTGTAGCAATGCCACTGGAGCATCACACCGGGCCCTCATACATGCGGGGTGGTGTCGTGGCATGTCCGAAGAGGCGGCACGCGTCTCCGGGCATGTCCCCCCCTCACGGACAGCGATGGCACGGTAGTAGACGTTCTGCGGTAACGATGCGGCGTGAGTATTGTTAAATACTCGGAGCGCGATAAAATCATGAGTTTTTTTTTTGCACGGCGTGGGCACATGTGCTATAGGAACAATGGTGTTTTTTCATAATTTTTGGTGATGTAGAAGTATCCCAAAAATTCCCTCTACGCGGATTGCCCTTCACGCGTCTACGGCTGTGGCCGGCGGCCTACGGGGGCTAGCATGCCGCCAAATCTTGCGTAGGCGGCCTCTCACAAGTCTGGAAGTGTTGTGACGGTTGCAAACGCTCGGCACGCGTGTCCGGGGTGTGCCCCCCCATCGCGGATGGCGCCGCCGCCGGCACCTGGAGGGGGGAAACAGACACGTCGGGTCTACACGGAGGGGATCTTGCTGTGGGTCTAGCCCGGTTGTTGCTCCAAATTGTTCCTATGGGCTGACCTAACACAACCGGGCGGGGAGGTCTGCTGGTCAAAGCTCGTCTGTGCAAAGTCAAAGGGCTAGATCCCGTGGTCAAACGCTACAGGGTTAGGCGGGACGGGGGCCCTGGCGGGGGTAGCAATGCCACAGGAGCATCGCACCGGGCCCTCATACATGCGGGGTAGTGTGGTGGCATGTCCTAAGAGGCGGCACGCGTCTCCGGGGCGTGGCCCCCCCTCACGGACGGCGATGACATAGTAGTAGACGTTCTGCGGTAACGATGCGGTGTGAATATTATTAAATACTCGAAGCGCGATAAAATCATGAGTTTTTTTGCACGACATGGGCACATGTGCTATAGGAACGATGGTATATTTTCATCATTTTTGGTGATGGAGAACTATCCGAAAAATTCCCTCTACGCGGATTGGCCCTTCGCGCGTCTACGGCTGTGGCCGGCGGCCTACGGGGGCTAGCATGCCGCCAAATCTTGCGTAGGCAGCCTCTCACAAGTCTGGAAGTGTTTTGACAGTTGCAAACGCCCGGCACGCGTGTCCGGGGTGTGCCCCCCCCCCTCACGGACGGCGCCGCCGCCGACACCTGGAGGGGGGAAACGGACGCGTCGGGTCTACACGGAGGGGATCTTGCTGTGGGTCTGGCCCGGTTGTTGCTCCAAAGTGTTCCTATGGGCTGACCTAACACAACCGGGCGGGGAGGTCCGCTGGTCAAAGCCCGTTCGTGCAAAGTCAAAGGGCTAGATCCCGTGGTCAAACGCTACAGGGTTAGGCGGGACGGGGGCCCTGGGGGTAGCAATGCCACCGGAGCGTCGCACCGGGCCCTCATACATGCGCGGTGGTGTGGTGGCATGTCCGAAGAGGCGGCACGCATCTCCGGGGCGTGGCCCCCTCTCACGGATGGCGATGACACGGTAGTAGATGTTCTGCGGTAACGATGCGGCGTGAATATTATTAAATACTTGGAGCGCGATAAAATCATGAGTTTTTTTGCACGATGTGGGCAAATGTGCCATAGGAACGATGCTATTTTTTCATAATTTTTGGTGATGGAGAAGTATCCGAAAAATTCCCTCTACGCGGATTGCCCTTCGCGTGTCTACGGCTGTGGCCGGCGGCCTACGGGGGCTAGCATGCCGCCAAATCTTGCGTAGGCGGCCTCTCACAAGTCTGGAAGTGTTGTGATGGTTGCAAACACCCGGCACGCGTGTCCGGGGTGTGCCCCCCCCCTCGCGGACGGCGTCGCCGCCGGCACCTGGAGGGGGGAAGCGGACGCGTCGGGTCTACACGGAGGGGATCTTGCTGTGGGTCTGGCCCGGTTGTTGCTCCAAAGTGTTCCTATGGGCTGACCTAACACAACCTAGCGGGGAGGTCTGCTGGTCAAAGCCCGTCCGTGCAAAGTTAAAGGGCTAGATCTCGTGGTCAAATGCTACAGGGTTAGGCGGGACGGGGGCCCTGGGGGTAGCAATGCCACCGGAGCGTCGCACCGGGCCCTCATACATGCGTGGTAGTGTGGTGGCATGTCCGAAGAGGCGGCACGCGTCTCCGGGGCATGGCCCCCCCTCACGGACGGCGATGACAAAGTAGTAGACGTTCTGCGGTAACGATGCGGCGTGAATATTATTAAATACTCGGAGGGCGATAAAATCATGAGTTTTTTTGCACGACGTGGACACATGTGCTATAGGAACGATGGTATTTTTCATAATTTTCGGTGATGGAGAAGTATCCGAAAAATTCCCTCTACGCGGATTGCCCTTCGCGCGTCTACGGATGTGGCCGACGGCCTACGGGCGCTAGCATGCCGCCAAATCTTGCGTAGGCGGCCTCTCACAAGTCTGGAAGTGTTGTGACGGTTGCAAACACCCGGCACGCATGTCCGGGGTGTGCCCCCCCCCTTACGGACGGCGCTGCCGCCGGCACCTGGAGGGGGGAAACGAACGCGTCGGGTCTACACGGAGGGGATCTTGCTATGGGTCTGGCCCGGTTGTTGCTCCAAAGTGTTCCTATGGGCTGACCTAACACAACCGGGCGGGGAGGTCCGCTGACCAACCCCGTCCGTGGAAAGTCAAAGGGCTAGATCTCGTGGTCAAACGCTATAGGGTTAGGCGGGACGGGGGCCCTGGGGGGGGGGTAGCAATGCCACTTGAGCGTCGCACCGGGCCCTCATACATGCGGGGTGGTGTGGTGGCATGTCCGAAGAGGCGGCACGCGTCTCGGGGCGTGGACCCTCCTCACGGACGGCGATGACACGGTAGTAGACGTTCTGCGGTAACGATGCGGCGTGAATATTATTAAACACTCGGAACACGATAAAATCATGAGTTTTTTTGCACGACGTGGGCACATGTGCTATAGGAACGATGGTATTCTTTTCATAATTTTTGGTGATGGAGAAGTATCCGAAAAAATCCCTCTACGCGGATTTCCCTTCGCGCGTCTACGGCTGTGGCCGGCAGCCTACGGGGGCTAGCATGCCGCCAAATCTTGCGTAGGCAGCCTCTCACAAGTCTGGAAGTGTTGTGGCGGTTGCAAAGGCCTGGCACGCATATCCGGGGTGTGCCCCCCATCACGTACTTCGCCGCCGCCGGCACCTGGAGTGGGCAAACGAACGCGTCGGGTCTACACGGAGGGGATCTTGCTGTGGGTCTGGCCCGGTTGTTGCTCCAAAGTGTTCCTATGGGCTGACCTAACACAACCGGGCGGGGAGGTCCGCTGGTCAAAGCCCGTCCGTGCAAAGTCAAAGGGCTAGATCCCGTGGTCAAACGCTATAGGGTTATGCAGGATGGGGGCCCTGGGGGGGGGTAGCAATGCCACTGGAGCGTCGCAACGAGCCCTCATACATGCGGGGTGGTGTGGTGGCATGTCCGAAGAGGCGGCACGCGTCTCGGGGGTGTGCCCCCCCCTCACGGATGGCGATGACACGGTAGTAAACGATCTGCGGTAACGATGCGGCGTGAATATTATTAAATACTCGGAGCGCGATAAAATCATGAGTTTTTTTGCATGACGTGGGCACATGTGCTATAGGAACGATGGTATTTTTTCATAATTTTTGGTGATGGAGAAGTATCCAAAAAAATCCCTCTACGCTGATTGCCCTTCGCGCGTCTACGGATGTGGCCGGCGGCCTACGGGGGCTAGCATGCTGCCAAATCTTGCATAGGCAGCCTCTCACAAGTCTGGAAGTGTTGTGGCGGTTGCAAACGCCCAACATGCGTGTCCGGGGTGTTCCCCCCTCATGGACGGCGCCGCCGCCGGCACCTGGAGTGGGGAAACGGACGCGTCGGGTCTACACGGAGGGGATCTTGCGGTGGGTCTGGCCCGGTTGTTGCTCCAAAGTGTTCCTATGGGCTGACCTAACACAACCGGGTGGGGACGTCCGCTGGTCAAAGCCCGTCCGTGGAAAGTCAAAGGGCTAGATCACATGGTCAAACGCTACAGGTTAGGCGGGACGGGGGCCCTGGGAGGGTGTAGCAATGCCACTGGAGCATCACACCGGGCCCTCATACATGCGGGGTGGTGTCGTGGCATGTCCGAAGAGGCGGCACGCGTCTCCGGGCATGGCCCCCCCTCACGGACGGCGATGACACGGTAGTAGACGTTCTGCGGTAACGATGCGGCGTGAATATTGTTAAATACTCGGAGCGCGATAAAATCATGAGTTTTTTTGCACGGCGTGGGCACATGTGCTATAGGAACGATGATGTTTTTTCATAATTTTTGGTGATGTAGAAGTATCCGAAAAATTCCCTCTACGCGGATTGCCCTTCGCGCGTCTACGGCTGTGGCCGGCGGCCTACGGGGGCTAGCATGCCGCCAAATCTTGCGTAGGCGGCCTCTCACAAGTCTGGAAGTGTTGTGACGGTTGCAAACGCTCGGCACGCGTGCCCGGGGTGTGCCCCCCCCCATCGCGGACGGCGCCGACGCCGGCACCTGGAGGGGGGAAACAGACGCGTCGGGTCTACACGGAGGGGATCTTGCTGTGGGTCTAGCCCGGTTGTTGCTCCAAATTGTTCCTATGGGCTGACCTAACACAACCGGGCGGGGAGGTCCGCTGGTCAAATCTCGTCTGTGCAAAGTCAAACGGCTAGATCCCATGGTCAAACGCTACAGGGTTAGGCGGGACGGGGGCCCTGGGGGGGGGGGTAGCAATGCCACCGGAGCATCACACCAGGCCCTCATACATGCGGGGTGGTGTGGTGGCATGTCCTAAGAGGCGGCACGCGTCTCCGGGGCGTGGCCCCCCCTCACGGACGGCGATGACATAGTAGTAGACGTTCTGCGGTAACGATGCGGCGTGAATATTATTAAATACTCGGAGCGCGATAAAATCATGAGTTTTTTTGCACGACGTGGGCACATGTGCTATAGGAACGATGGTATTTTTTCATAATTTTTGGTGATGGAGAAGTATTTGAAAAATTCCCTCTACGCGGATGGGCCCTTCGCGCGTCTACGGCTGTGGCCGGCGGCCTACGGGGGCTAGCATGCCGCCAAATCTTGCGTAGGCGGCCTCTCACAAGTCTGGAAGTGTTTTGACGGTTACAAACGCCCGGCACGCGTGTCCGGGGTGTGCCCCCCCCCCTCACGGACGGCGCCGCCGCCGGCACCTGGAGGGGGGAAACGGACGCGTCGGGGCTACACGGAGGGGATCTTGCTGTGGGTCTGGCCCGGTTGTTGCTCCAAAGTGTTCCTATGGGCTGACCTAACACAACCTGGCAGGGAGGTCTGCTGGTCAAAGCCCGTACATGCAAAGTCAAAGGGCTAGATCCCGTGGTCAAATGCTACAGGGTTAGGCGGGACGGGGGCCCTGGGCGTAGCAATGCCACCGGAGCGTCGCACC
Source organism: Triticum dicoccoides (assembly GCF_002162155.2). Lineage (NCBI taxonomy): Eukaryota > Viridiplantae > Streptophyta > Magnoliopsida > Poales > Poaceae > Triticum > Triticum dicoccoides. Next base: position 79,895 of record NW_021232150.1, on the reverse strand, counting down.
GGGCCCTCATACATGCGGGGTGGTGTGGTGGCATGTCCGAAGAGGCGGCACGCGTCTCCGGGGCGTGCCCCCCCCCCCTCACGGACGGTGAGTCGGCGGCCATGCGCTCCCAGACCCGCGACCAGGCCACGGCCTCGGCGGACGAAGCTACTCGAGTTCGGCTCCTCCCCTCCCCTCTGTGTGGTTCCGGGAGAGGAGAGGGCCGAGTGGTTAAAAAACATTAAAAATCCATATGAAATAATAATACATAAAAAACATAAAAAAGAACAAATACAACTATAAAAAACATTAAAA
>NW_021232150.1:75427-77439 GCF_002162155.2 Triticum dicoccoides | reverse complement strand
TGGGATAAGCTATACTTGAATTGTAAAAGATGAAAATTACACGTTGAAATAGTTGAAGTCATGCTTAATTATGAAAATAACACTTGTCGTCATTGTGTACCGTTTCAACTTTGAAGGTCTCCTCGAGCTTAATGTTGAAGCGCCGATCATCGTCCAGGTGAGGCATGTCGCATAGACCTCGATCGTCGTGGCACCAGTCGCACTCCGCCGGGAGACTTTCGTCGTCCGATGATGATGACGACATATCCTGGGACAACTCCCAGAATTGCTTGCCGCCCGAACCACCGGCCTCATCGTTGTGGGCCATGTTTCGCTCTAAATAGGAAAAAAAATTGGTCAAAAAGTTGGTTATTGTCAAGGAACAAGATCATGGTCTCATCATTTAGGGTTTGTCGACACCGAGGCACCCTAAAAGCCTAAGCTTTCATCACTTAGGGTTTGTCGACGCCGAGGCACCGTAAAAGCCTAAGCGTACATCATTTAGGTTCTCATCGACACCGAGGCATCCGGGGCAGCCAAGTTAAGTTTTCATCATTTAGGGTTTATCAATGCCGAGGCACCCTAGGTTGGGCCTAATCACTTGGCACTAATCACTTGGCTCTATTGCCACCTATGGTTTAATACAGCAAGAATAAAGGGGCAGTTGATCCTACTTAATTAAGTACTAAGATACCCTGGGCCATGCATTAGTAGCAAGTACCGCATATGTCCGATTTTTAGCAAAGTCATGCTAAAATTCACGGAAAATTTCAGCGTGACCTTTGCTGAAAATAGGACATATGGAGTACCCGAATTTGCCAGAACGAAAGTTAATCGACATTCCGGCAAACTCAAGGGCCTCTCGGGGTACCTGCAAAATCATCACGACACGAAGGGCCTCTCAAGGGCCTCAAGCAGCAGCGGCCCTTCACAAGCGAACTCAATGAGTGTGAACCAACAGAGTGTGGGTCACCACAATATGCTTGCAAGTAATTTTTCTGTAACTAAGGCACAATATGCTTGCAAGTAAATCACAATATGCTTGCAAGTAATTTTTCTGTAATAGTCTTGCCCCTATTTGAAGGACAAGCAAATATATACAATGTGTAGCTTTGGCACAATCCTAAGGCACAATCCTCTGACTGATTCATCACTGTAGGCCGGCATGAAACACACTCCTCCAAAAAAGCCTAAAATTCCACTATTATTGCATGTAAAAAGCCTAAAATCCACTAGTATTGCCTCTAAGAAAGCCTTAAAAGTCCACTATTATTGACAATCAAAATATGATCTGAACTGTAAGGAGTTAACTGAAAAATGAGTGTTAACTGAAGTTTTTGGTTCTAATTTGAAAACCCAAAATTTCATCAACACATTAATTATAATTTGTTTGTGCAAATACTTCTCTCAGGCAGCCACACACATCTTTCTTCATCCAATTTTTTCCTACAGCATCGTTGAACATCTGAAACTTATCAGCTCAACTTGAGGAAAAAATGGATAGGCAGGGACATTTGTGCTTTTTGCCATCTAATCTAATCTACCTCTGCTTGATTAACTATTGTTTTGGTTTTCACTTTGTGCTAGCCCATTAGATTAGTTGGTAAAGTACATGCTTCATCTTACATTCCCTACCTGTGTGTACATGCATTTGCAGGCTTTCAGGCCCTGACTAATTAACTACATTGCTGATCAGTGACCCTGCTGTTTACTGGGAGGTGGCAATACTACTGTACTAGTGTGCTAGTACTGGTTTTTATTCTTTGGAACCTTCTACTTATGAAGCTCTCTCAAGTAAAGATTTTCAACAAGTAGTACATTTTTGTATGGTGCAAAAGTCCAGCAGCACTAGAACTGAATTGATTGATCTATACATGTTGTAGGAGGAGCTATATCATTTTCTCCATGGGGAAGGAGGAGAGGGAGGAAGGAGGAAGGAGGAGAGGTACCTGGGCGGGCGCGGCCGGTCATCGGAGGGGTTGGGGTCAGGGTTGGGGTTGCCGGCGGCGGCGTCGAAGGGATGGCTCGATTGG
>NW_021232150.1:72299-73928 GCF_002162155.2 Triticum dicoccoides | reverse complement strand
GCGGGGGGTGTTCGGCGGCGGTTGAGCGGGCCGGGGAGGGTGCGGTGGGTCGGCGGCAGCGGTGGAGCGGGGGAGGGTGCGGTGAGTCGTCGTCGGCGGCGGAGCTAGTGGGGGAGGGTGCGGTGGGGGGGGATCGAGATCGAGATGAAGGGGGATAGCGATCGAGATTTAAAAATATTCATCAAATTTGAAAAAATATTCATGAATTCGAAAAGTGCCCATGAAATTTAAAAATATTCATGAGTTTAAAAATATTCATGAGTTCAAATTTGATATCGTACGCCTTATAGGTCATCAGGTTGTGCTCGGCGCCCTGTGACAAGGCGAATATGAGTTGTTCTTCCGCGGAAGAATCTTCATGTAAAGGGTACGACAGAAGTTTCTGCTTGAACCAACGCGTGAAATATGAGTTGTGCTCTTTACTAGTTTAAACAACGAGTGAAACGCGTGAATCTTGAAGTAAAAAAAATAAATATATATACTAATGGCGCACGGGGTATTAGTGCGCCATTACTAGTTTAAACTAGTAATGGCGCACTGTGAAACGATGCGTCATTAGTAGTTTTGCAAAAAAAAAATTTACAGTAATAGCGCACTGTCTGCTTGGTGCGCTAGCACACTTCGACCTGATGCGCCATTAGTATGTATGGAAAAGTGGAAAAAAATAATTTAATACTAGTGGCGCACCCAGTTCCACACTAATGGCGCATCACCAACCGATGCGCCATTAGTATATAGTAGTGGCGCACTGCTTCCATGGTGCGCCATTAGTATCAATCCTATCTATAGCCCTTTTCCTAGTAGTACTTCTTTCTTTGGGAAGGTGGCATTCGGTTTTTTTCTTTTATTTTCTTCTATATTTTTTGATGTTTTAGTTTCTTGTTCACTTATATATATATTTTTAAAAAAATCAAATTTATTAATACTTTTGAATTTATGGAAAATAAATAAAGTACTATTTTTTAAAAAATAATTGTTTTATTCAAAATTATGTGCATTTTCTAAAAATGCACGGAGATTATTTTCTTATATTTGTGAAAATTTATCAAATTACATCAACACAATTGAAGTCCGGGAATATTTTTGAAATTTTTTGACATTTTTAAAAAAATCATTGATAATTGTCCCCAATTCTTGATTGAAAGAGACACCAAAGGCCTCTACCCTCCCTCTCTGTCTATCCAAGAGATGGAAGGGTAGAGCTTTTCTTTGGTTTTTTCATCTTTTCGTCAAAGAGTTGAAGTCCATCCGAACCCTCCAATGCAGAAATATGAGGAGAGCAAAGCGCCAATGGCGCGTGAAGCGCATGCGGAAGGGGCACGGAGAAATAAAGAACTGTGGGGAGAGAAACAGCCAAGCTCATTCCCTTCGCTTCATGGGCCAAAAGTAGTGCTTTGTTTCCTGGCCACAATGAAAATAGATGGCAAGTGCCTAATCGCTACGGCTTCGGTAGGTTGCGTTCCCTTAACCAAGCCACTGCCTATGAGTCGCCAAAAACTCATGAACATTTTTTAAAATCAATGAGTAGTTTTGTACTCATGAAGAATTTCAAAAATTATGAACTTTTCTTAAATTCATGAATGTTCTAAAATTTTATGAATATTTTTTTAGTTCAGATAAAAATATAAA
>NW_021232150.1:68548-70909 GCF_002162155.2 Triticum dicoccoides | reverse complement strand
GAGGCGGCATGCGCCTCCGGGGTTTGGCCCCCCTTACGGACGGCGCCACTGGTGGCACCTGGAGTGGGGAAACGGACGCGTCGGGTCTACACGGAGGGGATCTTGCTGTGGGTCTGGCCCGGTTGTTGCTCCAAAGTGTTCCCATGGGCTGACCTAACACAACCGGGCGGGGAGGTCCGCTGGTCAAAGCCCGTCCGTGCAAAGTCAAAGGGCTAGATCTCGTGGTCAAATGCTACAGGGTTAGGCGGGACGGGGGCCCTGGGGGGGTGTAGCAATGCCACTGGAGCATTGCACCGGGCCCTCATACATGTGGGGTGGTGTGGTGGCATGTCCGAAGAGGCGGCACGCGTCTCGGGGGCGTGCCCCCCCCTCACGAACGGCGATGACACGGTAGTAGACGTTCTGTGGTAACGATGCGGCGTGAATATTTTTAAATACTCGGAGCGCGATAAAATCATGAATTTTTTTGCACGATGTGGGAACATGTGCTATAGGAACGATGGTATTTTTTCATAATTTTTGGTTATGGTGAAGTATCCAAGAAAATCCCTCTACGCGGATTGCCCTTCGCGCGTCTACGGCTGTGGCCGTCGGCCTACGGGGGCTAGCATGCCGCCAAATCTTGTGTAGGCAGCCTCTCACAAGTCTGGAAGTGTTGTGGCGGTTTCAAACGCCTAGCACGCGTGTCCGGGGTGTGCCCTCCCTCACGGATGGCGCCGCTGCTGGCACCTGGAGTGGGGAAACGGACGTGTCGGGTCTACACGGAGGGGATCTTGCTGTGGGTATGGCCCGGTTGTTGCTCCAAAGTGTTCCTATGGGCTGACCTAACACAACCGGGTGGGGAGGTCCGCCGGTCAAAGCCCGTCCGTGGAAAGTCAAAGGGCTAGATCCCGTGGTCAAACGCTACAACGTTAGGCGGGACGGGGGTCCTGGGGGGTAGCAATGCCACTGGAGCATCACACCGGGCCCTCATACATGCGGGGTGGTGTGGTGGCATGTCCGAAGAGGCGGCACGCGTCTCCGGGGCATGCCCCCCCCTCACGGACGGCGATGACACGGTAGTAGACGTTCTGCGGTAACGATGCGGCGTGAATATTGTTAAATACTCGGAGCGCGATAAAATCATGAGTTTTTTCATATTTTTTGGTGATGGAGAAGTATCTGAAAAATTCCCTCTACGCGGATTGCCCTTCGCGCGTCTACGGCTGTGGCCGGTGGCCTACGGGGGCTAGCATGCCGCCAAATCTTGCGTAGGCGGCCTCTCACAAGTCTGGAAGTGTTGTGACGGCTACAAACGCCCGGCACGCGTGTCCGGGGTGTGCCCCCCCCCCTCGCGGACGGTGCCGCCGCCGGCACCTGGAGGGGGGAAATAGACGCGTCTGGTCTACACGGAGGGGATCTTGCTGTGGGTCTGGCTCGGTTGTTGCTCCAAAGTGTTCCTATGGGCTGACCTAACACAACTGGGCGGGGAGGTCTGCTGGTCAAAGCCCGTCCGTGCAAAGTTAAAGGGCTAGATCCCGTGGTCAAACGCTACAGGGTTAGGCGGGACGGGGGCTCTAGGGGGTAGCAATGTCACCGGAGCGTCGCACCGGGCCCTCATACATGCGTGGTGGTGTGGTGGCATGTCCGAAGAGGCGGCACGCGTCTCCAGGGCGTGGCCCCCCCTCACGGACGGCGATGACAAGGTAGTAGATGTTCTGCGGTAACGATGCGGCGTGAATATTATTAAATACTCGGAGCGCGATAAAATCATGAGTTTTTTTGCACGACGTGGGCACATGTGCTATAGGAACGATGGTATTTTTTCATAATTTTTGGTGATGGAGAAGTATCCAAAAAAATCCCTCTACGCGGATTGCCCTTTGCGCGTCTACGGCTGTGGCCGGCGGCCTACGGGGGCTAGCATGCCGCCAAATCTTGCATAGGCAGCCTCTCACAAGTCTGGAAGTGTTGTGGCAGTTGCAAACGCCCAACACGCGTGTCCGGGGTGTTCCCCCCTCATGGACGGCGCCGCCGCCGGCACCTGGAGTGGGGAAACGGACGCGTCGGGTCTACACGGAGGGGATCTTGCGGTGGGTCTGGCCCGGTTGTTGCTCCAAAGTGTTCCTATGGGCTGACCTAACACAACCGGGTGGGGACGTCCGCTGGTCAAAGCCCGTCCGTGGAAAGTCAAAGGGCTAGATCCCGTGGTCAAAGGCTACAGGTTAGGCGGGACGGGGGCCCTGGGAGGGTGTAGCAATGCCACTGGAGCATCACACCGGGCCCTCATACATGCGGGGTGGTGTCGTGGCATGTCCGAAGAGGCGGCACGCGTCTCCGGGCATGGCCCCCCCTCACGGACGGCGATGACACGGTAGTAGA
>NW_021232150.1:61091-67757 GCF_002162155.2 Triticum dicoccoides | reverse complement strand
GGGGGGGGGGTAGCAATGCCACGGGAGCATCACACCGGGCCCTCATACATGCGGGGTGGTGTGGTGGCATGTCCTAAGAGGCAGCACGCGTCTCCGGGGCGTGGCCCCCCCTCACGGACGGCGATGACATAGTAGTAGACATTCTGCGGTAACGATGCGGCGTGAATATTATTAAATACTCGGAGCGCGATAAAATCATGAGTTTTTTTGCACGACATGGGCACATGTGCTATAGGAACGATGGTATTTTTTCATAATTTTTGGTGATGGAGAAGTATTCGAAAAATTCCCTCTACGCGGATTGGCCCTTCGCGCGTCTACGGCTGTGGCCGGCGGCCTACGGGGGCTAGCATGCCGCCAAATCTTGCATAGGCGGCCTCTCACAAGTCTGGAAGTGTTTAGACGGTTGCAAACGCCCGGCACGCGTGTCCGGGGTGTGCCCCCCCCTCACGGACGGTGCCGCCGCCGGCACCTGGAGGGGGGAAACGGACGCGTCGGGTCTACACAGAGGGGATCTTGCTATGGGTCTGGCCCGGTTGTTGCTCCAAAGTGTTCCTATGGGCTGACCTAACACAACCGGGCGGGGAGGTCCGCTGGTCAAAGCCCGTTCGTGCAAAGTCAAAGGGCTAGATCCCGTGGTCAAACACTACAGGGTTAGGCGGGACGGGGGCCCTGGGGGTAGCAATGCCACCGGAGCGTCGCACCGGGCCCTCATACATGCGCGGTGGTGTGGTGGCATGTCCGAAGAGGCGGCACGCGTATCCGGGGCATGGCCCCCCCTCACGGATGGCGATGACACGGTAGTAGACGTTCTGCGGTAACGATGCGGCATGAATATTATTAAATACTTGGAGCGCGATAAAATCATGAGTGTTTTTTGCACGATGTGGGCACATGTGCTATAGGAACGATGATATTTTTTCATAATTTTTGGTGATGGAGAAGTATCCGAAAAATTCCCTCTACGCGGATTGCCCTTCGCGTGTCTACGGCTGTGGCCGGCGGCCTACGGGGGCTAGCATGCCGCCAAATCTTGCGTAGGCGGCCTCTCACAAGTCTGGAAGTGTTGTGACGGTTGCAAACGCCCGACACGCGTGTCCGGGGTGTGCCCCCCCTCGCGGACGGCGTCGCCGCCGGCACCTGGAGGGGGGAAACGGACGCGTCGGGTCTACACGGAGGGGATCTTGCTGTGGGTCTGGCCCGGTTGTTGCTCCAAAGTGTTCCTATGGGCTGACCTAACACAACCTGGCGGGGAGGTCTGCTGGTCAAAGCCCGTCCGTGCAAAGTTAAAGGGCTAGATCCCGTGGTCAAATGCTACAGGGTTAGGCGGGACGGGGGGCCTGGGGGTAGCAATGCCACCGAAGCGTCGCACCGGGCCCTCATACATGCGTGGTGGTGTGGTGGCATGTCCAAAGAGGCGGCACGCGTCTCCGGGGCGTGGCCCCCCCTCACGGACGGCGATGACAAGGTAGTAGACGTTCTGCGGTAACGATGCGGCGTGAATATTATTAAATACTCGGAGGGCCATAAAATCATGAGTTTTTTTGCACGACGTGGACACATGTGCTATAGGAACGATGGTATTTTTTCATAATTTTTGGTGATGGAGAAGTATCCGAAAAATTCCCTCTATGCGGATTGCCCTTCGCGCGTCTACGGATGTGGCCGGCCGCCTACGGGGGCTAGCATGCCGCCAAATCTTGCGTAGGCGGCCTCTCACAAGTCTGGAAGTGTTGTGACGGTTGCAAACACCCGGCATGCGTGTCCGGGGTGTGCCCCCCCCCTCACGGATGGCGCTGCCGCCGGCACCTGGAGGGGGGCAACGAACGCGTCAGGTCTACACGGAGGGGATCTTGCTATGGGTCTGGCTCGGTTGTTGCTCCAAAGTGTTCCTATGGGCTGACCTAACACAACCGGGCGGGGAGGTCCGCTGACCAACCCCGTCCGTGGAAAGTCAAAGGGCTAGATCTCGTGGTCAAACGCTATAGGGTTAGGCGTGACGGGGGCCCTGGGGGGGGGGTAGCAATGCCACTGGAGCGTCGCACCGGGACCTCATACATGCGGGGTGGTGTGGTAGCATGTCCGAAGAGGCGACACGTGTCTCGGGGGCGTGGCCCCTCCTCACGGACGGCGATGACACGGTAGTAGACGTTCTGCGGTAACGATGCGGCGTGAATATTATTAAACACTTGGAACACGATAAAATCATGAGTTTATTTACACGACATGGGCACATGTGCTATAGGAACGATGGTATTTTTTTCATAATTTTTGGTGATGGAGAAGTATCCGAAAAAATCCCTCTACGCGGATTGCCCTTCGCGCGTCTACGGCTGTGGCGGCAGCCTACGGGGGCTAGCATGCCGCCAAATCTTGCGTAGGCAGCCTCTCACAAGTCTGGAAGTGTTGTGGCGGTTGCAAAGGCCCGGCACGCATATCCGAGGTGTGCCACCCATCACGGACTTCGCCGCCGCCGGCACCTTGAGTGGGCAAACGGACGCGTCGGGTCTACACGGAGGGGATCTTGCTGTGGGTATGGCCCGGTTGTTGCTCCAAAGTGTTCCTATGGGCTGACCTAACACAACCGGGTGGGGAGGTCCGCCGGTCAAAGCCCGTCCGTGGAAAGTCAAAGGGCTAGATCCCGTGGTCAAACGCTACAACGTTAGGCGGGACGGGGGTCCTGGGGGGGTAGCAATGCCACTGGAGCATCACACCGGGCCCTCATACATGCGGGGTGGTGTGGTGGCATGTCCGAAGAGGCGGCACGCGTCTCCGGGGCATGCCCCCCCCCCTCACGGACGGCGATGACACGGTAGTAGACGTTCTGCGGTAACGATGCGGCGTGAATATTGTTAAATACTCGGAGCGCGATAAAATCATGAGTTTTTTTGCACGACGTGGGCACATGTGCTATAGGAACGATGGTGTTTTTTCATATTTTTTGGTGATGGAGAAGTATCTGAAAAATTCCCTCTACGCGGATTGCCCTTCGCGCGTCTACGGTTGTGGCCGGTGGCCTACGGGGGCTAGCATGCCGCCAAATCTTGCGTAGGCGGCCTCTCACAAGTCTGGAAGTGTTGTGACGGCTGCAAACGCCCGGCACGCGTGTCCGGGGTGTGCCCCCCCCCTCGCGGACGGTGCCGCCGCCGGCACCTGGAGGGGGGAAATAGACGCGTCTGGTCTACACGGAGGGGATCTTGCTGTGGGTCTGGCTCGGTTGTTGCTCCAAAGTGTTCCTATGGGCTGACCTAACACAACTGGGCGGGGAGGTCTGCTGGTCAAAGCCCGTCCGTGCAAAGTTAAAGGGCTAGATCCCGTGGTCAAACGCTACAGGGTTAGGCGGGACGGGGGCTCTAGGGGGTAGCAATGTCACCGGAGCGTCGCACCGGGCCCTCATACATGCGTGGTGGTGTGGTGGCATGTCCGAAGAGGCGGCACGCGTCTCCGGGGCGTGGCCCCCCCTCACGGACGGCGATGACAAGGTAGTAGATGTTCTGCGGTAACGATGCGGCGTGAATATTATTAAATACTCGGAGCGCGATAAAATCATGAGTTTTTTTGCACGACGTGGGCACATGTGCTATAGGAACGATGGTATTTTTTCATATTTTTTGGTGATGGAGAAGTATCCAAAAAAATCCCTCTACGCGGATTGCCCTTTGCGCGTCTACGGCTGTGGCCGGCGGCCTACGGGGGCTAGCATGCCGCCAAATCTTGCATAGGCAGCCTCTCACAAGTCTGGAAGTGTTGTGGCAGTTGCAAACGCCCAACACGCGTGTCCGGGGTGTTCCCCCCTCATGGACGGCGCCGCCGCCGGCACCTGGAGTGGGGAAACGGACGCGTCGGGTCTACACGGAGGGGATCTTGCGGTGGGTCTGGCCCGGTTGTTGCTCCAAAGTGTTCCTATGGGCTGACCTAACACAACCGGGTGGGGACGTCCGCTGGTCAAAGCCCGTCCGTGGAAAGTCAAAGGGCTAGATCCCGTGGTCAAAGGCTACAGGTTAGGCGGGACGGGGGCCCTGGGAGGGTGTAGCAATGCCACTGGAGCATCACACCGGGCCCTCATACATGCGGGGTGGTGTCGTGGCATGTCCGAAGAGGCGGCACGCGTCTCCGGGCATGGCCCCCCCTCACGGACGGCGATGACACGGTAGTAGACGTTCTGCGGTAACGATGCGGCGTGAATATTGTTAAATACTCGGAGCGCGATAAAATCATGAGTTTTTTTTTGCACGGCGTGGGCACATGTGCTATAGGAACGATGATGTTTTTTCATATTTTTTGGTGATGTAGAAGTATCCGAAAAATTCCCTCTACGCGGATTGCCCTTCGCGCGTCTACGGCTGTGGCTGGCGGCCTACGGGGGCTAGCATGCCGCCAAATCTTGCGTAGGCGGCCTCTCACAAGTCTGGAAGTGTTGTGACGGTTGCAAACGCTCGGCACGCGTGCCCGGGGTGTGCCCCCCCCATCGCGGACGGCGCCGCCGCCGACACCTGGAGGGGGGAAACAGACGCGTCGGGTCTACACAGAGGGGATCTTGCTGTGGGTCTAGCCCGGTTGTTGCTCCAAATTGTTCCTATGGGCTGACCTAACACAACCGGGCGGGGAGGTCCGCTAGTCAAATCTCGTCTGTGCAAAGTCAAAGGGCTAGATCCCGTGGTCAAACGCTACAGGGTTAGGCGGGACGGGGGCCCTGGGGGGGGGGGGTAGCAATGCTACGGGAGCATCACACCGGGCCCTCATACATGCGGGGTGGTGTGGTGGCATGTCCTAAGAGGCAGCACGCGTCTCCGGGGCGTGGCCCCCCCTCACGGACGGCGATGACATAGTAGTAGACGTTCTGCGGTAACGATGCGGCGTGAATATTATTAAATACTCGGAGCGCGATAAAATCATGAGTTTTTTTGCACGACGTGGGCACATGTGCTATAGGAACGATGGTATTTTTTCATATTTTTTGGTGATGGAGAAGTATTCGAAAAATTCCCTCTACGCGGATTGGCCCTTCGCGCGTCTACGGCTGTGGCCGGCGGCCTACGGGGGCTAGCATGCCGCCAAATCTTGCATAGGCGGCCTCTCACAAGTCTGGAAGTGTTTTGACGGTTGCAAACGCCCGGCACGCGTGTCCGGGGTGTGCCCCCCCCTCACGGACGGTGCCGCCGCCGGCACCTGGAGGGGGGAAACGGACGCGTCGGGTCTACACAGAGGGGATCTTGCTATGGGTCTGGCCCGGTTGTTGCTCCAAAGTGTTCCTATGGGCTGACCTAACACAACCGGGCGGGGAGGTCCGCTGGTCAAAGCCCGTTCGTGCAAAGTCAAAGGGCTAGATCCCGTGGTCAAACACTACAGGGTTAGGCGGGACGGGGGCCCTGGGGGTAGCAATGCCACCGGAGCGTCGCACCGGGCCCTCATACATGCGCGGTGGTGTGGTGGCATGTCCGAAGAGGCGGCACGCGTCTCCGGGGCGTGGCCCCCCGTCACGGATGGCGATGACACGGTAGTAGACGTTCTGCGGTAACGATGCGGCATGAATATTATTAAATACTTGGAGCGCGATAAAATCATGAGTGTTTTTTGCACGATGTGGGCACATGTGCTATAGGAACGATGATATTTTTTCATAATTTTTGGTGATGGAGAAGTATCCGAAAAATTCCCTCTACGCGGATTGCCCTTCGCGTGTCTACGGCTGTGGCCGGCGGCCTACGGGGGCTAGCATGCCGCCAAATCTTGCGTAGGCGGCCTCTCACAAGTCTGGAAGTGTTGTGACGGTTGCAAACGCCCGACACGCGTGTCCGGGGTGTGCCCCCCCCCCTCGCGGACGGCGTCGCCGCCGGCACCTGGAGGGGGGAAACGGACGCGTCGGGTCTACACGGAGGGGATCTTGCTGTGGGTCTGGCCCGGTTGTTGCTCCAAAGTGTTCCTATGGGCTGACCTAACACAACCTGGCGGGGAGGTCTGCTGGTCAAAGCCCGTCCGTGCAAAGTTAAAGGGCTAGATCCCGTGGTCAAATGCTACAGGGTTAGGCGGGACGGGGGGCCTGGGGGTAGCAATGCCACCGAAGCGTCGCACCGGGCCCTCATACATGCGTGGTGGTGTGGTGGCATGTCCAAAGAGGCGGCACGCGTCTCCGGGGCGTGGCCCCCCCTCACGGACGGCGATGACAAGGTAATAGACGTTCTGCGGTAACGATGCGGCGTGAATATTATTAAATACTCGGAGGGCCATAAAATCATGAGTTTTTTTGCACGACGTGGACACATGTGCTATAGGAACGATGGTATTTTTTCATAATTTTTGGTGATGGAGAAGTATCCGAAAAATTCCCTCTATGCGGATTGCCCTTCGCGCGTCTACGGATGTGGCCGGCCGCCTACGGGGGCTAGCATGGCGCCAAATCTTGCGTAGGCGGCCTCTCACAAGTCTGGAAGTGTTGTGACGGTTGCAAACACCCGGCATGCGTGTCCGGGGTGTGCCCCCCCCTCACGGATGGCGCTGCCGCCGGCACCTGGAGGGGGGCAACGAACGCGTCAGGTCTACACGGAGGGGATCTTGCTATGGGTCTGGCTCGGTTGTTGCTCCAAAGTGTTCCTATGGGCTGACCTAACACAACCGGGCGGGGAGGTCCGCTGACCAACCCCGTCCGTGGAAAGTCAAAGGGCTAGA